>NC_084621.1:1729747-2029747 GCF_033978795.1 Nerophis ophidion
GATTTTTGCTGAAAGAAGTGATTGTATGAAAATTGGGTCTAAGTCAGACCTACACAGGAGTTTTTGTTTCATGTCGATATGACATTCCTAACAGAAGTTACATGCAGTTTTGTCTGTAATTTTTTCCTAGGGGGCGCTAGAGCGCAATTTTCATTTTGGGGAATGGTTGCTTAATATGTTGGGAAGGTTTGCTAAACCGACGTGTGTGTCGAATTTGGTGAGTTTTGAAGCATGTTAAGGGGGTCAAATTACAGTGCGTAGGTGCGGAATAATAATGAAACACAGCAGTTTCAATAGGGTCCTTGGCCCATGGCAAAGGACTCCACAGGAGTCCTTTGCCATGGGCCAAGGACCCTAATTAGAGCTGGCCTCCCGGTACTATACAGCGTGTAACACTGCATTCGCCGCTAATACTCATACTTGCCAACCCTCCCGATATTCCAACCATTCTCCCAAATTTCTCCAGATTTCTACTCAGACAACAATATTAGGGGTGTGCCTAAAAGGCACTGCCTTTAGTGTTGTTTACAATCCGCTTTTCCTTCATACAAACACATAATATATGCGACTTATACACACACTTAAGTGAATGCCAGCATACTTTCTCAACAGCCATACAGGTCAGACTGAGGGTGGCCGTATAAACAACTTTAACACTGTTAAAAATATGCGCCGCAATGTGAACCCACACCAAACAAGAATGACAAACACATTTCGGGAGAACATCCGCACCGTAACACAACATAGACACAACAGAACAAACACCCACAATCCCTTGCAGCACTAACTCTTCCGGGACACTACAATATGCACCCCCAGCTACCACCTAACCCCGCCCCCCACCCATCTCATTCTTATTTTATTTTAAGATTTATTAGCCTGTGGAAAAAGGTAATGTTGATATTGACCTCAGAAGGCTGCAAATAGAAAAGAGGCATTAAATGTTTTATTCAAATTTTATTTATTTTACCATTGATGTTGTTTTTGTTTTTTGAAAGTTGATTTTGCACTATTAAGGTATATAAGCATTGATTGTTCCATATTCAGTGGTAAAGTAAATCAGTGTAGCAAATAAGGTTTTATTCATGCATTTTCTCTTGCTCCTTCAAGGTTTAAATGTTGGATTTATTCATTATTGTTATTTTATTTTCAAATGTATTATTAGCCAGAGGAAAAAGTTCATTTTGATATTTACCTCAGAAGGCTGCAAATAGAAAAAAGGCACTCAATTTGTATTTAAATTTTATTTGATATGCCCTTGATATTTTTATTATTATTATTATTTGAAACTGGACTTTGCATGTCACTATAAAGTTATATAAGCCTTGCTTGTTCAATATTCAATGCAAAACTTGTTTGGGTCCCTATTAAAAGGTTCATTTGTTCAACCTTGGCCCGCGGCTTTGTTCACTTTTAAATTTCGGCCCACTCTGTATTTGAGTTTGACACCCCTGCTCTAGTGTCTCAAAGGGCTGCACAAACCACAACAACATCCTCAGTAGAGCCACATAAGGGCAAGGAAAACTCCCAAGCAGTGGGACGTCGGTGACAATAATGACTTAAAAGGAACTATATAATAAAGCCACTGTCAGGACTAGGACTTAAGCGGGGATTGTTTTCGCGAGGTGCAAAGCCATTGGAGTGGACTTTGGGGTTTGTTTTTCCAGAAGGCAAAGGAAGGTTGGCACGGGCAAGACGTGAATGTAAGTACTAGGGGTGTGGTAAAAAACCGATTCGAATACAAATCGATTCTCATTTTTAAAAACGTTTCTATTTTTTATCAATCCAACAAACACAGCAATACCATAACAATGCAATCCAATTCCAAAACAGAACCTGAGCCAGCAACACTCAGAACTGCAATAAACAGAACAATTGAGAGGAGACACAAACACCACACAGAACAAACCAAAAGTAGTGAATATTATCAACAACAGTATCAATATTAGTTATCATTTCAGCATAGCAGTGATTAAAAATCCCTCATTGACATTATCATTAGACATTTATAAAAATAATAAAAAAGAACAATAGTGTCACAGTGGCTTACACTTGCATGGCATCTCATAAGCTGGACAACACACTGTGTCCAATGTTTTCACAAAGATAAAATAAGTCATATTTTTGCTTCCTTTAATAGTTAAAACGAATTTACATTATTGCAATCAGTTGATAAAACATTGTCCTTTACAATTATAAAAGCTTTTAAAAAAAAATCTACTACTCTGCTAGCATGTCAGCAGACTGGGGTAGATCCTGCTGAAATCTATGTATTGAATGAATACAGAATCCTTTTGAATCGGAAAAAAATCATTTTTGAATTGAAAAAAATCGATATATAATCGATCCGCGACCCCAAGAATCGATATTAAATCAAATCGTGGGACACCCAAAGATTTGCAGCCCTACTAAGTACATATTTTAATTTCTAACACTAACTACAAAAAAAAAGAGTGAACAAAAGGCGCTCAAAAGGAGGTACAAACACTTGGCTATGAAACAAAACTATGAACATAAAACAAAACACTTGCACAATGGCATGAATAACAAAAACCTTACTTGGAAAAAGACAAGGGGCATGGATCATTGGCATGGGTGTGGAGAGAGTGATCGAGGGTGATAGCGATCGAGGGTGATAGCTGGTGGTAGACCGCGATGTTGCCAGGCTGACTACATTGCGGCTGTGGCTTAAATAATACTGTGGTGATTAGTGAAAACAGGTGTGAGACATGAGGACAGGTGAAAACTAATGGGTAGTCTTGGTGACAAAACAAACCAGGAAGTGCAAAAACAGGAACTGAGTGGCCAAAAAACAAACAGAACATGATCACAGACATGACAGCCAGGAAAAAACATTTAAATGTTTTAAATATGCAGGCGTGGTCTAAAGTTTACATGCACTTGTAAAGAACATTTAAACATCCATCCATCTTCTACCGTTTGTCCCTTTTGGGGTCTGGGGGGGTTTGCTGGAGCCCATCTCAGCTGCATTCGGGCGGAAGGCGGGGGTACACCCCGGACAAGTCGCCACCTCATCAATAGACAAAGACAACATTCACACACTAGGGCCAATTTAGTGTTGCCAATCAACCTATCCCCAGGTGCATGTCTTTGGAAGTGGGAGGAAGCCGGAGTACCAGGAGGGAACCCACGCAGTCACGGGGAGAACATGCAAACTCCACACAAAAAGGGTCATGACTTGGACTTGGGCGTGGATTGTTTTTTCCTAGGCAATGGAAAGTTGGCGCGGGCAAGGCGTGAATGTGAGTACATCTTTTATTTGAACATTAACAAACTACAAAAAAAGAAAGCAAACAAAAGGCGCGCACAATGGCGGTACAAAAACTTGGCTATGAAAAACAAAAACTTGCACTATGGCAGAACTCTGAAAAACCAAAACGATAACACTCACTGTGACCGAAACAAGGGGTGGGGATTGTTGGCATGGATGACAAGGTGTGTAGCAGGTGATGGAGGGTGATAGACCGTGATGTTGCCAGGACGAAGAACAGAAACAGAACGGCTTAAATAGCAGTGACAACGGGTGCGAGACATGAGGACAGGTGAAAACTAATGAGTTGCTATGGTAACTAAACAAACAAGGAAGTGCCAAAAACAGGAAACAATAGAGTCTTAAGTAAAACAGAACATAACTAGACAAAACATGATCACAAGGCCTGACTGAAAGATCCCGAGCCCGGGATTGAACTCAGGATTACTCAGGACCTTCGTATTGTGAGGCACATGCATCTTGTTGGGTATCGTGGCCAAACAGGTCAGTTTTTGTTTCATCTGACCACAGAACTTTCCTCCAGGTCTTGTCTTTGTACACGTGATGTCAGATGACACAAAAATGGAGCTGTTTGGCCACAACACCCAGCAATATATTTGGAGGAGGAAAGGCGAGGCCTTTAATCCCAGGAACACCAACCTACCGTCCTGCGTGGTGGTGGTAGTATCATGCTCTGGGCCTGTTTTGCTGCCAATGGAACTGCTGCTTTACAGAGAATAAATGGGACAATGAAAAAGGAGTCACCTCCAAATTGTTCAGGACAAGCTAAAATCATCAGCCCGGAGGTTGGGTCTTGGGCACAGTTGGGTGTTCCAACAGGACAATGACCCCAAACATGCGTCAAAAGTGATAAAGGAATGGCTAAATCGGGCTAGAATTAAGGTTTTAGAATGGCCTTCTCAAAGTCCTGATGTAAACGTGTGGACAATGCTGAAGAAACAAGTCCATGTCAGAAAACCAACACATTTAGATGAACTGCACCAATTTTGTCAAGAGGAGTGGTCAAAAATCCAAGCAGAAGCTTGTGGATGGCAACCAGAAGCACCTTATTGCAGGGAAACTTGCCAAGGGACATGGAAGCAAATATTAACATTGCTGTACGTATACTTTTGACCCAGCACATTTCTACGGTCGTAGTAGATAATACTATGTCAGGCCTGGGCTATTATTTTGACTCGGGGGCCAAATTTGGGGAAAAAAATGTGTCAAGTGGCTGCTAAATCTATTTTTAGGAACACTAATACAAAACCTCACAATGTCTGATTGAATGCTAACATTATGACAGACCGCCTTAAAAAAATAATGGCATTTACATTTTTTTTTACTGAATGAGACATCCAGAATGTGGGCTTTACAATATTAACTATGAAGGATAAAACACTGAATATTGACAAGATATGAACGTCACACCCCCTCTTGATCCACGTATTTTACAATCGAGCGAAACGCAACAACAATGCAACAAACTATGAAATATGAACGTGAAGGGTAAAAAAAATAAACCTACCTTCAATCTGATATATCACTAAGTTTGAGAACTTTGTTGTAGAAATCTCTCACCGCGTCTGTCCCTGACACCCGCATTTCAGGCTGGCCGCTGTGGAAACTCTGTGGAAACACTCTGTGGAAACGCTCCCCACCCACACTGCTTGGTGCTGTGACTTACATGACCATAGTAACTAATTAGATGACCATAGTAACTAATTAGATGACCATAGTAACTAATTAGATGACCATAGTAACTAATTAGATGACCATAGTAACTAATTAGATGATCATAGTAACTAATTAAATGAGCATAGTAACTAATTAGATGACCATATTAACTAATTACATGACCATAGTAACTAATTAGATGACCATAGTAACTAATTAGATGACCATAGTAACTAATTAGATGACCATAGTAACTAATTAGATGACCATAGTAACTAATTAGATGACCATAGTAAGTAATTAGATGACCATAGTAACTAATTAGATGACCATAGTAACTAATTAGATGACCATAGTAACTAGTATCAAATACAAAAGCGCGGATTTCAAACATTGAAATACTTAGTATAATTGAAGACTTGCGGTCATTTAAAAACATCACTGTACATCATAATGGCAGCAACATTTTCCATCTTAAAGAACTAAAAAAAAATATTTGGAAATGTCCGGCGGGCCAGATTAAAAAATTTCGGGCAACATACAGGCCTTAATAGAATAGAATAGAATAGAATAGAAAGTACTTAATTGATCCCTGGGGGAAATTCAGCACCACAGTTCGCTCACAAATAGACAATAATAACAATAAACAATATATTATATAATATATATGAAAAGTATAAATATATTCTACATATATTCTACATTTAGGTTTAAATTTAATTCGCCCAGGTCTGCTATATTATATATTGAAATAAAATATATATTTAAAACAAATAAATCCACCATGTAAGAAAAAGAATTAAAAAGGCTTAAAAAAACAACATTTTCATATGCAAAAGTACCTGCATATAAATATAAGATAGTGAATGTTGAAAATTAAAATGTTTTTTAAACACTATACAAATTAATGCTCCATTTAATAAAATTGCAAAAAAAGTAGAAAATAAAAATTATTTTAATATGCAATGATTTAAAAAATAAGTAAAATACAAAAATGGTGGCCCTCGCCCCATTCTTGTTAGTGAATTCATGGAAGTTGCTTTTATACCCAATCATGGCACCCACCTGTTCCCAATTAACCTGTTCACCTACAGGATGCTCCAAATAAGTGTTTGATGAGCATTCCTCAACTTTCTCCGTCTTTTTTGCCATTTGTCCCAGCTTTTTTGAAACATTGCAGGCATCAAATATCAAATGAGCTAATATTTGCAAAAAATAACAGAAGTTTCTCACTTCGAGCGTTATGTATCTTGTCTTGTGGTCTATTTAATTGAAAATAGGTTGAAAGGGATTTGCAAATAATTGTATTCTGTTTTTATTTACCATTTACACAACGTACCAACTTCACTGGTTTTGCACATACGTTTTAAATATACAATACTAGATTATATTATATTGTATACTAAAATACAAATATTTAAATAAAATAGGTTAATTAAATAAAAATAATAACATATTTTAATATGCAGTAGTACTTATACTTGCATACAATAGTATATTGTATGTTAAAACCAAAATATACACAATATTCAAAAATAATCAAAATACATTCGAAAATGAGAAAATGGCAAAAACTTTTTATTTATTTATACGCAGTATTGGAATTGAAAAAATGTAATTTTATGATGGATATAAACTAAAAGGGTAAATAAAATGTATTGTTCAATGGTATAGGAAACGTTTATTTTTGGGAAGAAGAAAAAAAAACAGTTCAATTGTATGTACATAAATACTTGCATTAAACAGAGTAACACCATTATAAAATTTAAAACAGCATCACAAACCCAAATAAGTTGTAGTTAATACAATAAATATGAATATGCAAGTACAGTAATAACCAAAATGTCACCTAAATAATTTCAATACATGAGCTTGACGGCAGAGCAAATTAATAAACATGTTCTTGAAGGCTAAACAGTAAAAACGGATTACATTTGAACAAGATAAGTACATCTTATTTATGTTTTGATTAATTCGGTGTGCCTAATGAAATGCGCGGCAAATCCTCTTTTATCTTTCTCAAATGTATTTATTCCCCCCATAGATTCCACAATACAACAAACAGTTGAAGAAAATAGAAAAGATTTAATGATTTAATTTGTGTGGTGAACATATAAAGATGCATGATTGGAACGTTCACACTTCTTTCTTTAAAAGGCGGTTGTGAGAATGATACAAGTATAAGGGCGCAGTTCTTGCCACATCCGCACGCGAGTGAGTGATTTTACGCCGTTAAAAAGGCTGCGGATGATTGCACGGCAAGGACAAACAGCATAAGATATTGATGAAGAGGCAGCGTCCGCCTGGGCTGCGCTCCTTCCGTACGCGGCTAATAGGATTGCATGGGGCCTTAATGGAGCTTGTTGGTTGTTAATGGAGACGGAGGACACTCTGCTATGTTCGTTATCATCTAAGCGTGAAAGAAATGACTTTCTATGTGGAAAAGCAAGCCCAAATCTATCCGTCGTTGTGTGGCAAACACGAATTACACACCCGCGCGTCAACGTGTGTGTGATTGCAGCCAGAAGTGGACGTTAAGTAACGTTAATTCCTGCTCTGCTCGTTTGAGGTGGAGCGGAGCGGGAGGACAGGGATAATGAATGGGTCGTTAGTCCCATCCGCCACGGTATAAATAAGGCTTGTTTAAAAAGTACTTGCTGTAAGTACATGGCAACAGGACGGAGGCAGTTGTGAAAGGGATGCTGTCAGTTACTTCATGCTACGACTTCTTACTGCCCCGCCCTCTCCGGCTCGGAGTGGGCTGCAGGTGATCAGACGGGCCGGACAGTTTGTGAGTGTCAAAGTCCAATTTGTGCTGCAGGATTCCAGAGAGGATGAACTCCGCAGAGACCAGTGGGAGCGAGGCCGAGACGGCAGCGCGACACAGCGGCCAGTCTTCCTCGCAGGAGATCACTATAGTCTGAGGCTGAGGAGGGACACAAAAATAGGAACAGTAATACTGTACAACCAAACCTCCAAAAGGTGAACACGATAAAATATAAAACCTGTAATAACTCTACAAGCAATGTTTTAAGTACAAACCTCTAAAGACTTGCAAATCATTGGATTCTCTTTCTATTTACCGACTACACAACGTACCAACTTCACTGGTTTTGGGTTTTGTAGAAAAAGGCAAAAATATAATAGTAAAATTGTCTTGAAGCAAGGTAAACAAAATTCAAGGGGATTCATTTGTTATTTCCCAAAACTTTTTTTTGCATAATTTAGATTAGGGGTGACCATTAGGGTCAATCGCGAGCTACCGGCCGATCACGGCGGTTGTGTTGGTCGATCGGCAGCATTAAAAAAAAAAATAGACCTGAAAATTAGCAGTCGCATATCTCCTCGATTACGTCACTTTCGTCACTTGATTGACATGAATTGATTAACGTGGACCCCGACTTAAACAAGTTGAAAAACGTATTGGGGTGTTACCATTTAGTGGTCAATTGTACGGAATATGTACTGTACTGTGCAATCTACTAATAAAAGTATCAATCAATCAATCAATCAATCAACATAGACAGCACCCGGGGGTCTTGTGAGATGACCGCTGGCTGCTTCGACTCACAAACACGGGAAACACTTTATTTCAACAGATCCTCTTGTCGTACCTGCTGCCAAAACTGGAAAGACCAAACGCACAGTTCCTGTCTTCATAATAAAAGTGCTGCTCAATACTGCCTGCGCTAACAAATAAGGGCCTCAGAAGGCTATTTCACGAGCGAGCAAGCTACAAAGTTTGCCCTCCATGTATTTCTTGTGAATGTTAAAAAACGAGTATGGAAGCTGGACAAATAAAAAAGCTAAAAAAAAAACATTTTCATGTATCTATGCATACATATTTGTATACAAATGTATGTGTGTGTATGTATATATATATATATATATATATATATATATATATATACAAACACACACACACACACATACATAAATACACACGCATATATATAAACAAACACATTTATATATATATATATATATATATATATGTATATATATATATATATATATATATATATATATATATATATATATATATATATATATATATATATATATATATATATGTAGGTGTGGGAGAAAAATCACAAGACTACTTCATCTCTACAGAACTATTTCATGAGGGGTTCCCTCAATCATCAGGAGATTGAGGGAACCCCTCATGAAACAGTTCTGTAGAGATGAAGTAGTCTTGTCATTTTTTCCCACACCTACATATTGCGCTCTACCACGGTATCGAGCACTATTCTCTGGATAATCCAATCAAGACATATATACATATATACATATATATACACACATATACATACATATATATAAAAATGTACATATACATATATGTGTATATGTATGTATGAAAATAAGTCAAATAGTTAGCTCCAGTTTATAGTCTCATTTTTTGCATTCCTAAATATCATACAAGTGTAAAAATAAATTTTAATCATTGTTTATTATGAAGATGTAATGTAGGTTTTCCTTGAAATATTTAAAAAAGTAGGTTGCATTGTTTTTTCTACTGTCTAAAGGTAAAAAAGGTTAAATACTGGAGAACGTAAACATGTCATAACAACCTATCTTCGCTTTGATAAGTGGAGCCGTTGCAAAAACAAAAAACAAAAGAAAAGGCGAATGGAAAAAAGTAAATCGTGCAGATATACACTGAATAAATTCTCCAGAAGAACACTCATTTTTGAGATTCATATTTGTGCATTCATATTTATGTGTTACCTTGTGGGAAGAAGGCATCTTGGAAAGAAAAGTGGCTCCGCTGCAGGCAATGATGTCTTTCATGTGGATTGGCTCTGGCTTCACCGACTTAGTGATGTGGATCTCATATCCCTGGAGGACAGAAGGCAAGAGATGTGGTATAATAATATTTTTCTTATTATTTTATGTCTGCACAAAAGATCAATATGTGCTTTTTTTAGCCAGTGTATTGAACAATGCTTTTAGATGACAGAGTACATGACCAGGGAGGAGCAATGACTGTCCACATCTTGTCTTTACTTATTGGCTTAGACTGGATAAATGGATGGATGGATACATGATTGAAAGGACAAATGCATGCAAATATGATTTTACACACATTTAACGAAAAGGTATTCTTACAAATATTCACTTGTAAATCATACAAAAATATTGCGTTCTAAATATTTTTCTACACCTTTAGAAAATGCAGTCCTGCAATAACACAATCCACAAAAATGGCAAAAATGTTTTGAGGAAAACCCCCAAAATGCATGTTTTCCACAATGTATTTTCTTACTGTACAACATCCTATTAAACATCTAGCAGAGCTGCACCATCAATCAAATTAGAATCACGGTAACGATTTTGGCTGCCACAGTTAATTAAGTCAGCGATATTAAAGGGGAAAGGCACTTTTTTTTTTTTCGCTTATTGTTCAAAATCCTAATGAGACACAAAGAAGAAAAACTTTTTTTTTTTATTCTAGTTTGTAAAAATCGGCTTGTTGGTGGTGGCTATCATTGTAACTAATGGGAACAATCCATTCTGCCTCTAAATCACTTTAAAACGCACCCCAAAACTGCCAAAAATACTTTTAGGTTCCATAGCCTGTATACTAGCCAAACTGCATTGTTATTGCAAGAGCGAACACTCAGGAATTGTTTTTCTATCGAAGTAACACAGGACACCAATCTGTACTGACTGAAAAACATGAACAATCTTATTACAATATCTGTAAAGTATTAGCCCACATTTCATGTGTTGTTAGTAGACAACTAACTCAACACTGTATGTAGTTGTAATAACAAGCATAACATGTTGCATGGATCATGACCAATATTATAGTGACTCACTCCATAAACAGTTTGTTTACAATCCTAAAACAATAGACATGTGTTCTTGTCTCTCATAATGATTGTGAGCGATAGGCAAAATTCCAAAAGAGTGCAGTTCCCCTTTAACATTAACAAAGCAAGCACAACTGCATATCAAATCAAGCACTTTTATAGCTCGCAGTGGCAGGGAAGCAACTCTGTCTTAGGCCACATGAAACAATTTTTTAAAAACAAACTTATCGTTATATGGCCCCCGAGAAAAAAATGATAAATAAAATAAAAAAAATATTTAATAAGAAAATGCTGAAATGTTGATGAACAAAATCACAAAGATTGGTCTTTAATGTTTATGTGCAGACCACCAACATCTACACCACTTCCCAAAAAAGGAACATTCTCCCATATTTTGAAAGTATTTTGCATATCTATTTTCACTATTACATATTTTTTAACTGAAATTACCCTAACGCTTACACTTAGCCCAATTCAAAAGGAATTAAATAAAATACCTGCTTTCTAATCTTTGCTTAATATACAAAATACACATACAGTATACATATAGAGTATGATTAAAGGTGAATAGATTATTTTTCAAGCCAATATTTTTAAATAACCCTAACACATCTTATTAGCCTTGCAAATGTTATTTATTTACTTGTTTGTATTCTAGTTAATTGTTAACATTAATTGTTTACATTGTACAAATAGAGCACAGTCTACTTATTTACATTTCTTGTGTCAAACATACCTGGCTAATAACACTGATTATGAAATGTCTCATTAGATTATGAGAGTGCATCACTTTTTGCATGTAATCCTATTAATTTGAAAATCATGACATACAATATGCAATTATCTAAAAGCCACTACTTATTGTTATTATTATGATTACTTTATTTTTATAGAACTTACGATGTTAAGAACAAATGTTTGTTTTCTAATCTTAACTTTTTAAACCAAGTCCTACCAGAGGAGACAGGGACAGTTCACCGCAGATGCTGTGGGTTGAAAATGTACTTCCGGTTTCGTGTCTTGAACCGGAGGCGTGCATTCGTAGCGTTTCTGCTCGAAAATATTCTTCATTCATAACTCCAAGCAATGTTTGTAAGTTTTACAATATAACTAAAACAATTCATACCTACTAAACCGTCCCATGAGCGATATCTGCGAGTGTTTTCATGCATATTTATACGTGCGATGGTAATGTAATCAAGTAAGCATCTTTGGTAGGAGCGAATATGCTAACATGTTTGCAAGAGTCTGTGTTAGTATTAATAACTTACAATGGAATTATTTTTGTTTCAGTTTTTTAAATTCACCAAAACCATAGAGTTATTGAGTCTTTTTAGCTGACAGGAAAGCGAGCTTCTGCAGCTAGTGGGTCCATGACGATGACTTCAGTTTTGTTTGAGCAGCTGTTTTACTGCCATGTAAAAAGCACTGTTTGGAAACAATTAGGGTAAGTAAATACACGTTTACAAAAATGTTTGTATATATCTGCGGCATATAGTCCGGTGCTGCTATTATATGTAAAAAATATATATTTCTTCGAAACTTTGGTGGGTGCAGCTTAAATACCGGTGCGCTCTATAGCCTGTAAAATGTGTTAGCTACAGTGCATTACTTTTTGTGTGAAATCCTGCTAGATTCTTGTAAAATCAATGGAAGAAGTGAGTAAAATGACCTGCAGAAGGGGATGGCTGCTTGAGAGCCTCAGAGACTCTTTTAGGCAGAAACTGAACTTCTTCTCCTGCTCTGGATCCTTCACAATAAAGGCATCAGGAGGCAAAAAGCTCCCAGCTTTACCGCTCTAAAACATAAAAGAGGAATGTCTCACTTTAACGCAATGCCATCTTTCACTTTTAAAACAAGACTCACCTTCTCCAGCCAGTGTGTGGTGACAATGGGGACTCCTTTGGCCACGGCGCACAAGAACTTGACGGTTCTGCGCACCTTGTCGGTCACCAGGCAGTTCATGTCTGAAGTGCCTTTGGCAAGAGCGCCTCCTAAACGGGCCAACACTTTCTCGCCCGCAGCATCCACCACCCCAGTGAACAGCACCTGGGAGGGTGACACTCTGGGTTCATTAAACATTTTGGTTACATGTCATGTTTGTCAAACAAAACTATATGTATATGCAGGGGATTTCTCTAAAACATAAACATTATGGACACACAACATTAAAGGGGAACATTATCAGCAGACCTATGTAAGCGTCAATATATACCTTGATGGTGCAGAAAAAAGACCATATGTTTTTTTAACCGATTTCCGAACTCTAAAAGGGTGAATTTGGCGATTTAAACGCCTTTCAATTGTTCGCCTGTCGGAGCAATGACCTTTCCCCCGTGACGTCACATCGTGAAGCGAGCCGCCATTTTCTCAAACACATTACACACACCAAGTCAAATCAGCTCTGTTATTATCCGTTTTTTCGACTGTTTTCCGGTACCTTGGAGACATCATGCCTCGTCGGTATGTTGTCGGAGGTGTAACAACACCAACAGAGACGGATTCAAGTTGCAACAGTGGTCAAAAGATGCGAAAGTCCCTCGTTTGTTCTGCACACTTTACCGACGACAGCTATGCTATGACAGAGATGGCAAGAATGTGTGGATATCCTGCGACACTCAAAGCAGATGCATTTCCAACGATAAAGTCAACGAAATTTCAAAGCTGAGTTTTTTTGATGATATTGACTTACGTGGAGTGTGCTAATCAGACATATTTGGTCACGGCATGACTGCAAGCTAATCGATGCTAACATGCTATTTAGGCTGGCTGTATGTACATATTGCATCATTATGCCTCATCTGTAGCTATATTTGCATCCAGTCTTTCCCTCTACCCACATTTAATGCCAAACAAACACATACCAATCGTTGGTTAGATGGCGATCGCCGAATTCGTCCGCGCTTCCTCACGTGCCGCTGTCTGTCGTGATATGGCTCAAAAGCTTTTGTTTCTTCTTTAATTTCGTTTTCGGTACCTGCCTCCACACTTCAACAATCCGTTTCAATACATGCGTAATCTGTTGAATCGCTTACGTCGCTGAAATCCGAGTCTGAATCCGAGCTAATATCGCTATACCTTTCTGTGCTATCCGCCATGTTTGTTTCCGGTGGCTTCACGGAGTGACGTCACAGGACAATGGACGGGTGGATATAGCGATGGTGTAAATCAGGCACTTTGAAGCCGTTTTTTGAAATATTGCGTGATGGGTAAAATTTTGAGAAAAACTTCGAAAAATAAAATAAGCTACTGGGAACTGATTTTTATTGGTTTTAACTCTTCAGAAATTGTGATAATGTTCCCCTTTAATGAACGACTTATCGGTCAGTCCTGGAATGCTAATCGCTGAAAGTTGAAAGGGAACTAATTCACAGCATGTGCTAGGGCTTTATACTTGAGTTCTTGACACTTTTGTGCCTCAGGTGCTATTTTTTTGGTTAGCGACAGTTCTAGTGTCTAAGTAGCTGTGTGAGATTTTACTAGCAAGAGTTATTCTAATACCTCAGTAAGTGCTGCTGTTTTAATTTGCAAGAGTTCTAATGCCTAAGTAGATTCTACTGTTTCGGTTTGAAAGAGTTCTAGTACCTTAATAGGTTCTGCTGTTTTGCTTAGCAAGAAATCTAATGCCTAAGTAGGTGCTGTTGTTTTGGTTTACAACAGTTCTATTTCCTCAGTACTGTAGGTGATGCTGTTTTAGTTAGCAACAGTTCTGGTGCATCAGTGGGTTTTGCTCTTCTGGTAAGCAAAATAACAGTTGCCTTTATCTGAAAAATCCTCGAAAAAAATCGTTGCACAGCAGCTAAATGAACACTTAGCGTCTAACAATCTCTATGAACCCTTTCAGTCCGGCTTCAGGAGACAGCCATCGCAAAAATGACTATTGCTAACTATGGATACAGATGCGTCATCCATGTTGCTGCTACTTGATGTTTATTAGAAAGTATCAAAACACGTATTGGTATGTCAGACTTAGTCTTGTCTTAGTTTAACTCATATTACTGACAGAATGCAGTGCGTTTCCCATAACAATGTGACCTCGGAGTATGTTAAGGTAACATGCGGATATCCACAGGGTTCGGTTTTTGGCCCCGCACTCTGCAGTCCCCTCCAATGTATCCCATTGGGTTGAGTTTTTTCTTCCCCTGATGTGACATCTGAGCCGAAGATGTCGTTGTGGCTTTGAGACACTTGTGATTAAGGGCTAGATAAATAAACTTTGATTGATTGATTCAAGTGCCGAAATAAGAGCTGCTTGTTTTGTTTAGCAAGAGTAATTATGCCTTAATGGATGCTGCTGTTTTGCTAAGAAGCAGTTCCAGTGCTTTAGTATGTGCTTCTGTTTAGGTTAGTAAGTGTTATTATAATGCCTCAGTACTTGTTGCTGTTTTGGTTAGTACCAATTCTGGTACATTAGCAGGTGCTGCTATTTTAGTTAGCAACAGTTATAATGCCTCAGTAGTTGCTGCTGCTTTAGTTAGCAACAATTCTAGTACATCATTAAATGCTTCTATTTTGGTTAGAAACACTTCTAGTGCTTTTGTAGGTGATGATAGTCTTAGTAGTCGCTTATGTTTTGGTTAGCAACAGTTCTAGTTCCTTAAAACGCTGCTGGTTTGATTGGCAAGAGCTAAAATGACTCAGTGGTTGCCGCTGTTCTGATGACCTGAGTCTAAATTGGAACAGTAGTACAGTGTTTTTCAGCCTTTTTGAGCCAAGGCACATTTTGTCATTGATAAAATCCAGAGGCACACCACTAGTAGAACTCAGCAGTCGATATTAAAAAATCGTTCTCACAATTGTTTGATATAAATTCAAACAATAACCAACCATGCATCACCATAGCTCGCCTCAAAGTAGGTGTACTTATTTTGAGTTTTTTGGGTGTTTTCCTGTGTTTAGTGTTATAGTTCTTGTCTTGCGCTCCTATTTTGGTGTTGATCGTCATGTCATGTACGGATGTACTTTGTGGACGCCGTCTGCTGCTCCGCACGCTTTAAGTATTTGCTGTCGTCCAGCATTCTGTTTTTGTTTACTTTGCAGTCAGGTTAGTTGTAGTTTTGTTTTGCATAGCTTTCCCTAAGCCTCAATGCCTTTTCTTAGCGGCACTCACCCTTTGTTTATTTTTGGTTTAAGCATTAGATACCTTTTTACTGGCACACTGCCTCCCGCTGTCGTCTGCTTATTGTGATCACGACAAACCATGTTCCCAACATCCGCAAAGCAATTGCCACCTACTGATATGGAAGAGTATTACTCTGCTGTGCTCTAGACAGCAAAGGCACCCAACAACGGCACATTATTTGCGGATTATAATTAGTGGTTGAAAAACAGTGCAATAGTAAACACTTTATGTCTCTGTGTGAACAAGGGTCTACTAATTGAGATCACAGTTTTGTCTTGGATGACAACTACTTTGAGCATGGGGTCTTTTACAGGAATTGCAACAATTTGAAGAAATAGTGTTTAACATTCGTCAGTAATGAATGTACATGCTGATCATAAATTAGGATTAATCATCCTTGGTAGACGACTGCGCTTTACAATACTTTACTGTTAAATAGAGTAGTGTAAAACTGCACTGTGGCATATCGAGATTTCTAATATTTTGTCAAAAATATTGCAAACTATTAGAAAATGTTCTCAAAAAGATGCATTCGAATTCTGCACAACTCTGAAGTATAACTACAAAACATTGTTGCTATGCAGAATGTCTGCATTTGACCTCCTTTAGATATAATGCAAGTGGGATTTTTAGCCTCCAGTGTAGAGCAGGAAGAATGACGTCAGCATCGTACACATACCTTATAAAACTGTTCGACAGATTGTGGTTGACAACTCGTTGATGGGGAGGCGTCGCCATAAATTCCAGGAGATGCTCCCACAAAAGCTTTTCTCTTCCGGCTTTTGCTCCCGATTGGAGTCTGAGGCTGAAAAAAGATGGAGGATCAACATGTAGCTTTCAACACATGAATGTTGCACTTAATTTATGAGTGCATCAGCAGCGCTGTTAGTGGTGAGTTAGGGTATCGAGGGGAAGAAAAGCGCATTAGTTAAAAAGGCTGACTCATACGGGAGGCCAACACACTACTAGCTCAGACCACAGCTGCAAAAGCGTTCTACCTCAAACTTTTGTACTTAATAGTCTAATGTTTGATGACTAACCAAGATAGGTTCACTTACAAAAGAGAATGAGAGCTGCATCATTAATTATGCCTTCATAAAAACAGTGAAAACATTTGATGTTGTTCCACTCCAATCCTGTGGATAGCAGTATTTAGAACTTTATTATTCAAGAATTTATAATAAGTGCTAGTGGGTCGAAGTTAAAATATATTTTTTAACCCGCACCTTTTGCCAGTTCTCCATACACAATATAATACTAAGACGCATTTTTAAATAGTGTGGTAATTTTATGTATTACAGTACCTGATAGACAATGTTATACACAGCTCAGTATGATGCACTGCACTTATAAACTACAAAAAAAACGTGGCCCAATTGCACAGCCTAATAAAGCCGACATTTTTTTTTACAGTGTCGCAGTTCTGCATGAACACCGTACCTGTGTATGGAGTGCACACAGATGTCCATCCGCAGGCAATGTGCTACCTTTTTTGGGTTCTCTATAAAGCCCACAGGGGGAACAGACCGGCAAGATGCTGCAATTTTGCATAGTTGATGTATGAAAGAGGCTAATGTTACCTAATACCTCTTTAATAATCTTAATAAAAACTGAAAAGTATTTAAATAAAGTCATAATTTTTGATACAGCTCTTTTATTGGATCAGTTATGATGATGTTACCTCTGTAACTTCAACAGCAGAACTGACAGATGCCACACTTCCATCCTCGCTGGCCGTGTCTAAGGGATTTGGTCTTGCAACCGTGCCTCTTCTCTTAGCCCGAACTGGAGCTAGAGTGTCGTCTTTGGCTTCTCCTGCCTCCAGCTCTCTTTTCCTTCCTTTTCCTTTGTCTTCTTTTACCTCTTTGTGATCATTGCCTAGGGAATCTACTGAAGCCTCAACAGCTTCACTTTTTACTTTTCGGCGCCTGAATGTTCTTTTAGGGAGAGGAGAGCCTTCACCAGCAGACTGGTCCTCCTGATTTGACTGCTCTGCAGTTGTAGGCTCGTTGACGCCGGCTCGCCTGCGCCTTCGAGTGGCAAAGGCTGGTTTTACATCTGGCATCTCACAATCATTTTCACTGGGTGTAACAGCTGCTTTCCAACCACTCCTACTTCTTGTTGTAGGCCTAGGCGAAGGGTTTGGACTAAAGACAGGCTGGAACCAACTGGGTCCTGATTCCGTTTTGCCCCCTCTTCCACGCTTGCGGCCTCGTCTTCCTCTACTCCGAGAGCCGAGACTGCTGCAGGACATCTCAGAAGCAAGAGAATTGGAAGAACTGGACCTTGAAACACCAACAATGTCCTGCTCTGGTGGTTCTCTATTACCAGAAGCCACTGTCTGTCGTCTACTGGTAGTTGCCTTAGCAGGACCATTGAAACGATTCACCCTTCTACCTCTCCCCTGACTCTCCTGTGTGCTCAATGCGGACACCTCGGAGTTGATAGAGTTGGAGGAGTTGGAACGTGATCTGGTCCTCATTGCCGGGCAATCCTCAAGTTCCAGCTCAGCTGCAGCGCCGATGGTTCTTCTGGTTGCTCTTCGGCCTCTCCGTGGTACTTTGGGTTTTTCTTCCTCATTCTGTGTCTGTCTTTCTGTGGCGTATATCTCCAGGTCTGTCCTCTCCTTCTTGATTATTTCTTGTTCTTTTGTCGCTTGCAACCGTTCTTCCTTTTCCCTCTCTGCAATTTCCTTTTGTCGTCTCTCCTTTGCTTCTTTCTCCCTTTTTTCAGTTTCATGTCTCTCTTCTTTGTTACTCTTGCTTTCCAATCTTTCTAGTTGAATGCTCTGATTTTCATTATCATTCCGTTGTTGGTCCTTAGTGTGCTGCATCATGGCTTCTTTCTCACTTGCCCTGCCAGGGCTGGATTTCACAGACTTTTGTCTAGCTTTTTTGCTCCTTGTCTGTCTTTTTTGTGTCTCTTCCTCCTCTTCACATTCTTTTGTTGTTCTTGAGCATCCAACAATGCTGCTGCTAGTTCCAACTTCATTCAAGGTTTCCTTTTGAAGCGATGGACCTGGTTCGTTTTTGGTTGATTGACTTTGAGAACCCACGAGGGACTGTGTCTCATCTTCAAATTGCAGCGGTTTGACTTTATTTCTTCGTTGGCCCGGGATAAAGATCTCGCTGTCTGCTTCTTCATCTTCACATGTGTCCATGGGCTGACTAATAGCAGAAGAGACTTCGAACTCTTCTTTCTCTTGACTTGGACGTAAAACATCCCCAAGAGCAGATATCTCCAGTGTCTCAGGCTCCTTTTCTTGAGTTTTTCTTGGAGCTATTGATGGTTCATCTTCACAACTCCTTAGGTCTTTATCTCCATCTTCTGACTGACCTTTTGGATTTGAAATGTCTGATACTTCAACAGTGCTGTTAAGAGACCGTGTCTCCTGCAGCAAATTTTCTTTTCTAATACAGTCAACATGACTAACCTCATTTTCACTTGCAGCCATAATCTGGGTTGTAGCTACATTCAAACTAAAGGGTTGCGTCTCTTTCAGAAGTTGGATTTTTATTTTAGATAAGGTAGGAATAGGGTCATTGTCAACAATCCCTTTGGTTTGACTTGTAGCTGTGGGCTGGGTCTCAGCTGCAAGAAAGTCACAACTAATCAAGGATTGGGTCTCTTCAAGCTTCAGCGGTCCGGCTTTTCTTTTCCTATGTGGAACTAGAATTGAGTCATCATCATCGCTTTCCTCATCTTTACTCAAAACCACGGGCTGTTCAACAGCCACAGTCACAGACTGCATTACTACAACCGAATCGTTATAAGCTGAAATAGGTTTTGTCTCTTTTGGAAGATGTACTGACACTGGAAAAACAATCTCACTGTCACTCTCGTCAGTATGACTCACAGCTATGGGCTTGGTATTGGTTACAGAAAAGTCACAACCAATCAAGGGTTGAGACTCTTTTTCTAAATGCTGCGACATTGTTTTTTTTTTATTTTGTGAGTACATAATTGGGTCCTCATCATCAGTTTCATCAGGATCACTTGAAGCCATTGGCTGGATTGCACATGTAATCATATGCTTTTCTTCCACAGCCAAACTTTTAGAAGTTGTATTAGGTTGTGTCTCTTTTTGAAGTTGGACCTTCCTTTTATTTGAAGCAGGAACGGGGTCCTTTTCGTCACTTTCCTCAGTGTGATATGTAGCTGTGGGCTGGGTCTCAGCCACAAGGATGTCGCAACCGATCAAGGGTTGTGTCTCTTCTTCTAGGTGCAGTGGTCTGGCTTTTATTTTATTATGTGAAACTGGAATTGAGTCTTTATGATCACCTTCCTCATTTTCACTCAAAGCCATTAGTTGTGTTGCAGCTACAGTCATAGGTTGCACTTCAACAGCCGAATCGGTAGAAGTTGTGATGGGGTTTGTCTCTTTTTGAAGATGTACTAAGACTGGAATAAGATTCTCGTTATCACTCTCATCAGTATGACTTGCGATGCGCTGGGTCTCAACTACCGGAAAGTTGCAACCAATCAAGGATTTGGTGTTTTCTTCAAAATGAAGCTGTTTTTCCTTTCTTTTATTAAGGGGGACTGCCATCGACTCGTTGTCGCTTTCATCAGAATCACTTGTAGCCATCGGCTGGGTTGAAGCTGTAGTCATATGTTGTACTTCCACAGACAAACTTTTAAAAGTTGTATTAAGTTGTGTCTCTTTCTGAAGTTGTACTTTTCTTTGATCTAAAGCAGGAATGGGGTCCTCGTCATCACTTTCATCAGTGTGACATGTAGTTATCGGCTGGGTTTCGGCTACAGGAAAGTCGCAACCGATCAAGGGTAGTATCTCTTCTTCTAGATGCAGCGGTCTGGCTTTTGTTTTATCATTTGAAACTAAATGTGAGTCTTTGTCATCCCCTTCCTCATTTTCACTCAATTCCATAGGCTGTGTTGCAGCTATAGTCATAGGCTGCACTTCAACAGCCGAATTGTCTGAAGTTGTGATAGGTTTCATCTCTTTTTGAAGATGTACTAAGACAGGAATACGATTCTCGCTATCACTCTCATCAGTATGACTTACAGCCAAGGTCTCGACTATAGGAAAGTTGCAACCAATCAAGGTTTGAGTGTCTTCTTCCAGCTGAAGCGTTTTTTCTTTTCTTTTATTAAGCGAGACTGCCATTGACTCGTCGTCGCTTTCATCAGAATCACTTGTAGCCATAGGTTGGGTTGCAGATATAGTCATATGTTGTACTTCCACAGACAAACTTTTAAAAGTTGTATTAGGTTGTATCTCTTTTTGCAGTTGTACTTTTATTTTATCTACAGCAGGAATGGGGTCCTCGTCATCACTTCCGTGAGTGCGACATGTAGCTATCACCTGGGTTTCGGCTACAGTAAAGTCGCAACCGATCAAGGGTTGTTTCTCTTTTTCGAGGTGCAGCGGTCCGGCTTTTGTTTTATAATGTGAAACTGGAATTGAGTGTTCATCATCGCTTTCCTCATTTTCACTCAAAGCCATTAGTTGTGTTGCAGCTACAGTCATAGGTTGCACTTCAACAGCCGAATCGTTAGAAGTTGTGATGGGTTTCATCTCTTTTTGAAGATGTACTAAGACTGGAATAAGATTCTCGCTATCACTCTCATCAGTATGACTTACAGCAGAGGTCTCGACTACAGGAATGTTGCAACCGATCAAGGGTTGAGTCTCTTCTTCCAGCTGAAGCGGCTTTTCTTTTGTTTTATTAAGCAAGACTGCCATCGACTTGTCATCACTTTCCTCCAAATCACTTGTAGGCATCGGCTGGATTGTAGATATGGTCACATGTTGTACTTCTTCAGCCAAACTTTTAGAAGTTGTGCCGGGTTGTGTCTCTTTCTGAAGTTGTACTTTTCCTTTATTTAAAGCAGGAATTGGGTCCTCATCTAAACTTTCCTCAGTGTGACATGTAGCTATGGGCTGGGTCTCAGCTACAGGAAAGTCGCAGCCAATAAAGGGTTGTGTCTCCTCTTCTAGAAGAAGAGGTCTGTTTAATCTTTTACTAAGTGAAACTGGAATTAAGTCTTCGTCAACACTTTCCTCATTATCACTCAAAGCCATAGGCTGTGTTGCAGCTACAGTCATAGGCTGCACTTCAACAGCCAAATCGTTAGAAGTTGTGAAGGGTTTCATTTCTTTTTGAAGGCGTACTAAGACTGGGGTAAGATTCTTGTTATCACTCTCATCTGTATGACGTGCATCTATGGGCTGTGACTTGACTAGAGGAATGTGGCAACCAATGAAATGTTTAGTCTCTTCTTCAAGCTGAAGCGGCTTTGCTTTTCTTTTATTAAGCGAGACTGCCATCGACTCGTCATCGCTTTCATCAGAATCACTTGTAGCCATCGGCTGGGTTGCAGATGTAGTCATATGTTGTACTTCCACTGACAAACTTTTAAAAGTTGTATTAAGTTGTGTCTCTTTCTGAAGTTGTACTTTTCTTTGATCTAAAGCAGGAATGGGGTCCTCGTCATCACTTTCCTCAGTGTAACATGTTGCTATGAGCTGGGTCTTGGCTACAGGAACGTCGCAACCAATCAAGGGTTGTGTCTCTTTTTCCAGCTTCAGCGGTCTGGCTTTTGTTTTAGTAGGTGAAACTGGAATTGAGTTTTCATCATCACTTTCCCCATTTTCACTCAAAGTCATGGGCTGTGTTGCTGCTTCAGTAATAGGCTGCATTTCAACAGCCAAATTGTCTAATGTTGTAATGGGTTTTGTATCTTTTTGAAGATGTACTAAGATTGGAATAATATTGTCGTTATCACTCTCATCAGTATGACTTGCAGCTGTGGGCTGGGTCTGGGCAAGAGAAATGTCGCGACCAATCAAGGGTTTAGTCTCTTCTTCAAGCTGAACCGGCTTTACTTTTCTTTCATTAGGTAAGACTGTAATTGACTCATCTTTGCTTTCCTCAGAATCACTTGTAGCCATAGGTTGGGTTGCAGATATTGACACTTGCTGTACTTCCACATCCAAACTTTTAGAAGTTGTAATAGGTTGTGTCTCCTTTGGAAGTTTTACTTCCTTTTCATTTAAAGCAGGGTTGGGGTCCTCGTCATCATTTTCCCCAGTCTGACATGTAGGCATGGGCTGGGTCTCGGCTATAGGTAAGCTGCAACTAATTAAGGGTTGAGTATTTTCTTCTATATGCAGCAGTCTATTTTTTAGTTCATTATGTGAAAGTGAAATTAAGTCTTCGACATCACTTTCTTCATTTTCACTTAAAGCAATAGGCTGTGTTGCAGCTACAGTCATAGCCTGCACTTCAACAGCCGACTTGTTTGAAGTTGTAGTGGGGTTTGCATCTTTTTGAAGATGTACTAAGACTGGATTATGGTTCTCGTTATCACGCTCATCAGTAGGACTTGTACCCATGGGCTGGTTCCCGTCTACAGAAAAGTCGCAAGCAATCAAGGGTTGACTCTCGTCTTCTATGTGAAGCGGTCTGGCTTTTCTTTTGATATGTAAAACTGGAATTGAGTCTTCGTCATCGCTTTCCTCATTTTCACTGAATGCCATAGGCGTTGTTGAAGACACAGTCATAGAATGAACTTCACCAGCCAAATCGTTAGATGTTATTATGGGTTTTGTTTCTTTCTGAAGATGTACTAAGACTGGATTATGGTTCTGGTTATCACTCTCATCAGTAGGACTTGTACCTATGGGCTGGGTCCCGGCTACAGAAAAGTCGCAAGCAATCAAGGGTTGAGTCTCGTCTTCTAGGTGCAGCGGTCTGGCTTTTCTTTTGATATGTAAAACTGGAATTGAGTCTTCGTCATCGCTTTCCTCATTTTCACTGAATGCCATAGGCGTTGTTGAAGATACAGTCATAGAATAAACTTCACCAGCCAAATCATTAGATGTCATAATGGGTTTTGTCTCTTTTTGAAGATGTATTAAGACTGGAAAACGGTTCTCATTATCACTCTCATCAGTATGACTTGCAGCTATTGGCTGGGTCTCAGCTCCAGGAAAGTCGCCACCAATCAGGAGTTGAGTTTCTTCAAGCTGCAGTGGCTTTTCTTTTTTTTTATTACACAATACTGCGATTGACTCGTCATCATCATTGGTTTTATTATGATCACTTGTAGCCATAGGCTGGATCGCAGCTTCAGTCATAGACTGCACTTCAACAGCCAAATCACTAGATGTCGCAATAGGTTGTGTCTCCTTTTGAAGTCGTACTTTCCCTTTATGTAAAGACGGAATGAGGTCCTCGTCATCGCTTTCCACAGTGTCACATGTAGTTATGGGCTGTGGCTCAGCTACGGGAAAATCACAACTCATCAAAGGCTGGGTCTCTTCAAGTGGCCTTGCTTTTCTTTTTTGATGTAAAATAGGAATTGAGTCCTCGCTATCGCCTTCATCATCATCACTTGTAGCTATCGGCTGCTTATCAACCGCGATAGTTGTAATGGATTGCGTCTCATTTTGAAGCTGTACCAATCCAGGAATTGGGCCCTCACCATCACTCTCCTTGGTTACACTTGTAGGTGTGGACTGAGTCTGAGCTGTGCCAATAGACTGGGTGTTACCTACAGAAAAGTCACCACTAATCAAGGGTTGAGTCTCTTTTTCAAGCTGCTGAGGCATTGCTTTATTTTTCAGTAAAACTGGAATTGAGTAAAACTCAATTGTACACACCGGTTGGTTTTCAGGCATGGATCCAGTTTCATTGCATGTTTCGCCGGCCTCCTCCTCGTGTTCCTCGCTTAAGTCTGCTTCCATCGATATCTGGCCTTGAGTTTGCAACAATGTGAAATTGTTTGAAGATGGTTCTGCCATTAAAGCAGGTAGAGCTTGAGCCAAAACAAGGTTAGCAGAAAAGGAAGTCCCATCCAAAGGTTGGGTTTCTTCATCCAAGTCATCTTCAGACTCATTGTAAGGCTCAGAAATATATGCCTGAGTTTCTTGTAAAGCCAGCTCAACCTGCCGCACTGGACTCTTGGCAGGCTCCGCATAAGCTTGGGTGTCCTCGATGTTTAAATCATCCCTGTGGTGGTATGGAGTTCCATACTCTTGTGTAGCCTCAACACTCACAGGGACAAAAGCCTCCGTGTTTTCCATGGCCAGAGCATGGGCATGACTTTGCAGGTGGCTGCTGTCCGACAAACCCAGCTGGAAAGACGGCCCTGCACTATGCACTTCTTCTGTCTCCTCGCTGGAGGATACAGGTTCTGATGGTGGGCTGGTGTCACTGTTGTCACAGTGAACCTGCACTCGGGTCTGAAGGTTAAAGGGCTGCGTCTCAGCCACGATAACATCCTCATGCTCAAGATCGTCTGAGCATGAAGAAAACGCTGTACGTCTTATAGCACCTACAAAAAGGAAACATTTTTGGTATTGATACATGTAAATAGGGAACTTATAATGATATGTTTCCACCATGTGGTACATTTCAGTTTGATACAAAACGCGGCTTTTGTTTTCAATGTAGATGTTTTTTTTTTAATAGTAGCCCCTTAAACCATGCCTTTAAAAGCTGGTATTTTTTAAGGCTTTTTGCCATACAATATAAACAGGACTAACATGAAACAAAGGGTTGGAAGTTGACTTGGGTTTGGAGGCATACTCCGCCTATAAACGCAGACATTTTCATGCTGCTGCAGACAAAACGTCCCAACATGAAACAAAGGGACAAAGTCGCCCTGGTAAATTCTGAGGTACAATAGCCTCTTTTACACTATGTACAAAAGTCAGCATTTTAATGTTTTATTCCCCAATGTTGAAGTTCTGTATAAACGTCACCAAACAACAGGACAAAGTCAATCCACGATTTTCAGGTTTCTGAGGCACTAAGAGCATTGTAACAGGCAAAGCAGCACCTGAGTAAAAGGAAATGGCAGCAAGCCAACACCTGAGACTCCATTCTCCCGCCATGTTGTGTTAAAACGGTTAGTGGACTAGTATTTTGAGTGAAACACTAGACCAGGGGTCTGCAAGCCAGGGCTGTTGAGCCACACTCATCTGCCTCCTTGTTGTGGCTCCCTCAGTATTTTGTGTTTGTTTTTTTTTAAAAAGAGTTATTTAATTTCTGACTGCCTGTGAGGCCCTCAATGCGCACAGGCAGAATCCTGAGGCGGAAGGAAGGCAAGTAAAAGAGACTGGAAGTTCAGTTCAGCTTCTCGAGTGGGCAAACCTTTGGGTAAGCCAACCATGAATACTTGCCAAAAAATAAAAAAAAAGGAAAAACAGTTTTACTTTACATGGACAGATTGCTTTTCCTGTAAAACAAAACATAAAAAAACTTTCAAAAGATTCTAAGCTGTGTTACGTTTTGCAGGGGCAAAATATCTCCTGATAGTAAAGCTTGCAGAGCCCTGAAGTAGACGCTGTCAGACCTCTTACCGTCTGATTACAGAATGTTGTGTCGCTGTTTGAAAGCACTCACAGTAACTTGTACGAAGTGGAAAACGTTTACAGTAAGATGCTTAAATTATTTTGTAATTAATTCCACTGTACCACAAAAATAGGCGGACATTTTCATAGCTCCCAAGGGACAAGCAACCTACTGATTAAATATGGGTGGTACCATTTATGTCTAATATATTACGACCTTTTACAGATGAAGAATAAAACCACTTGGTGGAAACAAGGCTTCCATAAAAAGATGACAACAGTAACTTACATTTAAATGGACCCTGAGAAGGAGTAAGGAAGGCTTGGGTCTCCATTTCCTCCACGTCATTTTCTAAAAACATACAAAAGTGCAAATATTATAAAAATAGTCAGAATGTACATTGGTATATTAGTCTTTGTGAGCCCCACTTTTCAGCCAAAAATTTACTAAACTTCACCAAGATGTTTTTTTAGAAAGTAGTCAGTTTCAAGTGCCCATATAAACAATCTCACATTTTGGTGAATAAATCTCTATGCTTTTTTTTTTACTGAGTGCGACTGCAATATAAGGCACCTTGGAGTCAAAGAACTTAAGAAACACTATTGATTTCCAGAAAAATCTTGTGAAAAAGTACAAAGGTGACTTTCAGCTGGCTCACACTCTGTACAACGCCATCTTCACCAAAAAGAACCTTCAATAAAAGTAAATGTGATATTACCCATCTCTCGTCATTTACCAGTATATGTTTTGCTTTTTGTTTGCATCTAAAACGAAGATCCGATCCAAAATTGATACTAGATATTGGTTTACTATTAGCAAAAAACAAACATCGGCTGATATTGGTTTGCATTAAACTCTCCGATATAAGTTCTGATTGATACAAGCAGTCCTGGAGTACGTTTACTTGTAATAAACTTCATATCCTCCAATGAGCATACAAGGTTGGTCTTTTCTTGTATTTTAGTGAAGTCATTTACAAAAGCTAAACATGGTAAACTACTAGAGCAGGGGTGTCAAACATACGGCCCGCGGGCCGGATCAAGCCCGTGAACTGGTTTTATCCGGCCCGCGTGATGAGTTTGCCAAGTATAAAAATAAGCAGTTTTTTTTTTTTTCGAACGAAACAAAACTGCTGTTCTAAATGTGTCCCCTGGATGTCACAATAGCAATTCTGTTAGGCAAGCAAACGGTTTATACAGGGGCCAAGCAAGAGGTATGCAGTAAAGGGGGACTGTGGCTGCTCCTGCTCGACCATGAAATTTAAAACCTGCCGTTTTATGTCTTCTGCTTCGAACACATCGTCATTTGGCACCCTCGTTGCCCCAAAATGTCTCTGTCAAACATGAAAAAAGTGAATTTAACCCCTTTGATTAGTTTTTATCTCAGTTTCCTACGGTTTGTTGAGTTAGCTCTGGATTTATATGTGGACATGACAAAGGATGATACCTAGAAGAGTTGACATGTTGTGTTGTTGTTCAATCCCAGAAAGACTGTGAATTAAAGTTTAATCCTGGCTTTGTAGATACACTGAGACGATGTCTAAACTCATTGTGTTTTTGAAGCCCCACCAATTTCCTCAGAATTTTCAACAAATTTGAGGTGTTTTGTCCAGAAGATTATTTCTGATTTGTACGTTTTCAGAATGTGCTTGTTCTATTTTTGGCCAAAGAAAACAACCTGAAGTTTTCTTTATTTTTAAGTTATCTAGCCATGACTTTACCATTTCGGCCCACTTGGGAATAGAGTTTCCTCCATGTGGCCCCTGAGCTAAAATGAGTTTGACACCCCTGTACTAGAGGCTACTGGGCGCTAGCGGCTACTGTACACAACAGCACACAAGCTGGTAAAGATATGTAAAAACTGTCCCTAGTTGAACAATATTGCAGTCTAAAACAAATGTGTCAACATAAACAAGTATAAAATAATTATAGTTGCATATTACCTACAGATACAGTCTCCAAAACAGAAGCTGTTGAGAAAGTATCCAGTAACAAACGTGTCCGCATCATTTGACTTACTACGTCATGCCCTTAAACTAGATCCTCTCAAATAATGGGGCGGGCCCCTGTGGGCAATGACAGGTGGGCACGTGTGACCATGGGGATCATGCTTTATTAGAATCATACTTCAAAACCAGCTTCAAAAGCTGTGCCTTACAAAACATGCTCATTGTAGGAGAATAATCCTGACTTCCTCATTTGGATTAAAAAAAAATCTGCACAAATGGTCTTTATTCATTATATTGTAGGTTAAAGTCTTTTATATTTTGTTCTCCAGAAGTAATTTTGCTTTATTATTTATCATTATTATTTACTGAATGTATTCAATTTTATTTTGCAGTCTCAAATGTTTTAAGTCAGTCAAAATGTTCAATTTAAAATTACAATTTTTTTTTATTCCACAAAATTGATGTTCTTTAAATGTTTTCTGTTAAAGACAAAAAAAAATGTTAATAAAGTTACTCATTTTTGTAAGTTGATTCATATTTATTTCTTTTTCGTTTTCTCCATTGTAACAATGCCAATTATAAAATTATATTATTTATAGTCGCGGCAGAGAGTGGAGGGGTGCGAAATGTTTTATTCTTCCTTGGGGGCGTAACAGAAATGAACTGAGACGCACTGCCTTTAAAGGGGGCATATGAGGATTTTTTTTATTACAAAACCCGAAACCAGAGAAGTTGGCACATTGTGTAATTCGTAAACAAAAACAGAATACAATGATTTGCTAATCCCCTTCAATTTATATTCAACTGAATATACTGCAAAGACAAGATATTTAATGTATAAATAATCATTACCGTATAATTTAATGGCAGCAACACATTGCAAAAAAGTTGTCACAGGGGCATTTTTACCACTGTGTTACATGGCCTTTCCTTTTAACAACACTTAGTAAATGTTTGAGAACTGAGGAGACCAATTTTTGAAGCTTTTCAGGGGAATTATTTCCCATTCTTGCTTGATGCACAGATTAAGTTGCTGGAACAGTCTGGGCCCTCCCTTATCGTATTTTATGATTCATAATGCACCACACATTTTCAATGGAGACAGGAATGGACCACAGGTAGGCCAGTCCAGTACTCGCACTCTTTTACTATGAAGCCACGCTGTTGTAACACTTGGCTTGGCTGTATGTACCTTTTAGCATTAATGGTGCCTTCACACATGTGTAAGTTACCCATGCCTTGGGCACTAATACACCCCCATAATATCACACATGCTGGCTTTTAGATCACTTTTCCACTTTGCATCAGTCTATCTTTGATGAGCTTGGAGCCAGTGAAGCCGGCGGTGTTTCTGGTTGTTGTTGATGCTGTTGATGGCTTTCGCTTTGCATAGTAGTTTTAACTTGCACTTACAGATGTAGTGACAAACTGTAGTTACTGACAGTGGTTTTCTCAAGTGTTCCTGAGCCCGTGTGGTGATATCCTTTCCACACTGATGTTGCTTTTTGATGTAGTACAGCCTAAGGCAGTGGTTCTCAAATGGGGGTACGCGTACCCCTGGGGGTACTTGAAGGTATGCCAAGGGGTACGTGAGATTTTTTAAAAATATTCTCAAAATAGCAACAATACAAAAATCTTTTATAAATATATTTATTGAATAATAACAAAATATGAATGTAAGTTCATAAACTGTGAGAAGAAATGCAACAATGCAATATTCAGTGTTGACAGCTAGATTTTTTGTGGATATGTTCCATAAATATTGATGTTAAAGATTTCTTTTTTTGTGAAGAAATGTTTAGAATGAAGTTGATGAATCCAGATGGATCTCTATTACAATCCCCAAAGAGGGCACTTTAAGTTGATGATTACTTCTATGTGTAGAAATCTTTATTTATAATTGAATCACTTGTTTATTTTTCAACAAGTTTTTAGTTATTTTTATATCTTTTTTTCCCAAATAGTTCAAGAAAGACCACTACAAATGAGCAATATTTTGCACTGTTATACAATTTAATAAATCAGAAACTGATGACATAGTGCTGTATTTTACTTCTTTATCCCTTTTTTTCAACCAAAAATGATTTGCTCTGATTAGGGGGTACTTGAATTAAAAAGATGTTCACAGGGGGTACATCACTGAAAAAAGGTTGAGAACCACTGGCCTAAGGGATCAAAGGTCCATAATATCATCGCTTGCGTGCTGTGATTTCTTCAGATTCTCTGAACCTTTTGATGACATTACGGACCATAGATAGTGAAACAGCTCGTTGAGAAATGTTGTTCTTAAACTGTTGGACAATTTGCTCAGGCATTTGTTCACAAAGTGGTGACACTCGCCCCATCATTGTTTGTGAATGACTGAGCATTTCATGGAAGCTGCTTTTATACCTAATCACGACACCCACCTGTTCCCAATTAGCCTGTTCACCTGTAGGATGTACCAAATAGGTGTTTGATGAGCATTCCTCAACTTTCTCAGTCTTTTATGCCATGTGTGCCAGCTTTGTGTAAACATGTTGCAGGCATCAAATTCTAAATGAGCTAATATTTCCAAAAAAATAAGTTTTCTTCTCTTTGCAGTCTATTCAATTGAATATAAGTTGAAAAGGATTTGCAAATCATTGTATTTTGTTTTTATTTATGATTTAATTTACACAACGTGCCAACTTCACTGGTTTTGGTTTTGTACATTTAAAACACTTTCTTGTGATGCTGGTTCGTTGGTCCAAATTTTGCAAAGATTATGTTTTACAGACCATCTTCAAGCTGCTTTCTGACTGTCTCATCACAATGTGCCATTTTGTGGGCAATCTTATTTCCATACCTCCACTTCAAATGCATATTATATTTCATATCGAGTCCACTGACAGACATAAGTTCAAACTACAAGCTACTTTGTATTAGAAATAATAACAGCAGAGGATGTATGTGCATGTATGAGCAGGTCTGCCTCACAACAAGAGGACAGAGAAAAAGAATGCACTTGACCATGTCGAATGACTTTGGCGGACCCGCGCAAAGATTTTCGGATAAAACTTTACCATATGTAGATATATCTGATGAAAAAAAGCCACAAATGGGGCAAATTGCAAATGGCTTGTTTGGAGGAAGTATTAGGGAGGTTGTTTTATAAATATCTCTGTCATGCCTCTATGGTTTGATTTCACATTTTTAGGACTTGTGCAAAACCCAAATACACCAAAACAGGTACCAATAGGTTAGAAAAGTAGGTTTTGCATAATAGGTCCCCTTTAAAATAATGTTCTATTCAATTTTACAAAATAATTAAAGTATGTACTTTTACGCCATAAGGTTATGCTTTCGTACCTACACCATTGTTCTCTTTGGCCAATCTCACTTGATCGAACTTTCACATTGCACACTACGAAATAATAAAAATATGTACCATGATTCCTGATAATATCATATCGGAATAATATCCGTAACAGCCAACAATCAAGGTCCCAATATCGGTATGAAATCGGAAATAGAAAAAGTTGTATCAGGACACCCCAATGTAAAAGTGTTCTTATTCACTATAGTAACGTGTTTTGTGTTAATATCTGAGGGAGTCTGGAGCGAGTTAATTGGATTTACATAATTTTTGATGGGAAAAATTGCTTCTGTTTGCATATGAGTCAGTAGTTTTATCCTGACCTTTGGAAATAGATTACAAATCAAACCAGTGTACTTTTTTCTTTTTTTTAAAGGGGCTTATTATTGGTGGTGTATAACTGCACTTGAGACTTGTTGATAACTTGTCGCATATATCTTTTAGTCAAAATATTAAAATATTTTCTTTGTATGCTGCAGTAAACCACAATAATAAACACATTGTTCATGGTGGCATTAGGCGAGTATTGTTATCTTTTTTTTTAAAAATAGAACAGCTGTATTGAATGTCACCAGATGTAGTGGCTTTAGATCATGGGTGTCAAACTCTGGCCCGTGGGCCAAATTTGGCCTGCCGTGTATTTTCATTTGGCCCTTGAGGCAATATCAAATGAACATTAGAGCTGGCCCGCCGGTGTTATACAGCGGCGGTGTAGCTGTAACACCGCATTCACCGCTAATACTCATACTTACTAACCCTCACCCCTGATTTTCCAAGGAGACTCCCAAATTTCAGGGCCCCTCCCGAAAATCACCAGGGGGAAACCATTCTTCCAAATTTCTCCCGATTCCCACCTGGATAACAATGTTGGGGGCGTGCCTTTAAAGGCACTGCCTCAAGCGTCCTCTAAAACCTTTCGTCACGTCCGCTTTTCCTACGTAGAAACAGCGTGCCGGCCTAGTCACATGATATATGTGGCTTTTACACACACACAAGCTAATGCAATGCCAACTTGGTCAACAGCCATACAGGTCACACTGAGGGTGGCCGTATAAACAACTTTAAGACTGTCACAAATATGCGCCACACTGTGAACCAACACTAAACGAGAATGACAAGCAAATTTCGGAAGAACATCCGCACTGTAACACAACAGAACAAATACACAGACCTCCCTTGCAGCACTACCTCTTCCTGGACGCTACAATATACAAATGTATTATTAGCCTGTGGGAAAAGTTTATTTTGATATTTACCTGAGAAGGCTAGAAATAGAAAAGAGGCATTCAATTTCTATTTAAATTTGATTTGATATGCCATCGCTATTTTTAAATTATTAGTATTATTTGAAACTGGATTTTGCATGTCACTATAAAGTTATATAAGTCTCGCTTGTTTAATGTTTAATGCAAAACTTGTTTGGGTCCCTATCAAAAGGTTAATTTGTTCAACCTTGGCCCGCGGCTTTGTTCAGTTTAAAATTTTGGCCCACTCTGTATTTGAATTTGACACCCCTGATTTAGATGGTTTACCTTGCACAGGAGTGGAGCAGTTCTCCAGCAATTGAGCATTCAACCCCGGTGTTTTTATATCCGGAAGACTTGGGATTTGGTCCTCCATGTCTGTATCGCTGTCCTGTCCACCTCCAGCAGGGGGCACATTGGATTCATCGACATCTGTGTCTACATCAGACTCAGCAGCTGCTATGGTGATATCAGTGGAAATGGCTGCCGTAGGCCCATGATTGTTGCTTGATCCTCTGACATCAGGATGTGTATTAAAGGCAGAGCCCTGATCATCATCTGTCTCTGACAAGTCGCTCATCTTTAAGTCTAGCCTGGAAAGGGTTTTATCTCTGCTGGTGTCAGCACCCTCGTCCACATCTATGTCGCTGTCAAGCTGGAAGTCATCCGGCAGCACTGGAGGTGCTAAATCTACTTTTGGGGCGTCATGTGACACATCTCGGTCAGTCTCTTCTAGGGGTCTGTCATCATCAGCGTCCTCCACATCTGTATCGCTGTCCATGTTAAAAACAGGGATCGCACTGCTTTTGGACACACGTGGCAAGCTTTCCTCTCTTATAAATCTGTGTTGATCCAGCGCGCCATGTTTTTTCTCCTCAAGCCTCGTTCCTCCTGGTGTCTGGCCATTTACCACGGCGCCTTCCCCTTTGTCACTGTCGTCTACAGTCGCAGGCGAGGTTTTGTTCTCAAACTGCTGTCGCCCAGCATTTATGTCAGGCTCCTCTTCGCTGAAGCTGACATATCTGCAAGGCTTCTTTCTGGTAGAAGATGACGGTGTGATGGGGCTTTCATCCTCACTGCAAGGGCAAGGGAAGAGACAAGGATTATAGAGCAGATGTACAGGGAGGTTTAAATATTCTGGAAAGCCTTAACCCACCATTTGATTTATTGTTTTAGTGTAGACTTCATTACTTCTTTGTAGTATGTTGCAGCTTTATGTTAATAACTGCATACATTGCACCACGGGAGTGTGATGGGCATTTTGGCCAAACAACAAACATAACTGACAAAAGAAGAAGTAATCAAAATTGTAAAAAATTGTAAATCTAAGACCTCAACTGACTGTCATGGAATAGATATGGTAACAATAAAAAACGTTATACAAGACATTTCAGAACCTCTTACATATATTAGTAACGTATCATTTTTAACCGGCAAATTCCCTGACAAAATGAAAATTGCAAAAGTTGTACCAATTCATAAGAAGGGAGACACACCAGATCACTAACTACTGACCAGTTTCATTACTTCCACAATTCTCCAAAATCATAAAAAAACTATTCAATAGTAGATTAGATACATTCATCAATAAAAGTGGGACGCTCGTGGAGAACCAATTCGGATTTAGAGCAAATATCTCAACTTCAATAGCATTAATCAAAATAACAGGAAATTACCAATGCAAAAGACGGTAGGGAATGTGCAGCCGCAGTATTCATGGATTTAACAAAAGCATTTGACACAATTAATCCTGATATTTTAATTCAAAAACTAGAACGATATGGCATCAGAGGTTTGGTCTTGAGCTGGATAAGAAGTTATTTGACCAACAGGAAGCAATATGTGAAGATGGGTGAAAACATGTCAAAACGGTTGGATATATCTTGTGGTGTACCCCAGGGATCAATACTGGGACCAAGATTGTTCAATCTTTATATAAACGATATTTGCAAAGTTACAAAAGACTTGAAGTTAGTTTTATTTGCAGACGACACAAATGCTTTCTGTTCAGGAGAAAACACACAGAAGATAATACAAATAATAACGGAAGAAATTAACAAATTTAAAAAATGGTTTGATAAAAACAGGCTATCCTTGAATCTCAGTAAAACTAAAATAATGCTATTTGGTAACAGTAGAAAAGAGCATCAGACACGAATACAAATAGACGGAATAGATATCGAAAGGGTAGAAGAAGTTACATTTTTGGGAGTATTAATAAATGATAAAATGAACTGGAAATTTCATATACAAAACATACAACATAAGGTGGCAAAAAATATTTCAATAATGAATAAAGCAAAATACGTCCTGGGCCAAAAATCACTTTATATTCTCTACTGCTCGCTAGTGTTACATATCTGAGTTATTATGCAGAAATATGGGGAAACAACTACAAATGTGCGCTACATTCGATAACTGTTACAAAAACGATCAATTAGAATAATACACAATGTTGGATATAGAGAACATACAAACCCTTTATTTATTGAGTCAAAAATATTAAAGCTCGATGATTTGGTAAAATTGCAAACAGCTAAATTGATTTGCAAAGTAAATTATAACCTGCTACTAAGGAATGTACAACAATTCTTCTCAACTAAAGAGGAGAAATATAACCTTAGAGGAAAATCTAACTTAAAACATTTGTATGCCCGTACAACACTTAAAACTTTTAGCATATCAGTATGTGGAATTAAATCATGGAATGGATTAAGTAAAGAAGTTAAACATTGTACTGATATGATCCAGTTTAAGAGGATGTTCAAATTAATAGTGCTTACAAAGTACAAAAAATAAGTATGAGAAACACTTTCAAACTTACTGAAAATAAGATATTCTTCATCTTAGTATGTTAATAATGACTGAAATAATTAAGTACATGTTAGAAAACTGCTGTGTTACTCACAGATGTCATTTTGCTATTTTGATATTTTGCTGTAAAGAAGGTCAGTGAATGAATGTATATATTTGTGGGCGCTCTGAAGTGGAAAAGGGGTAGGATTAAATAAGCTTTGCTTCTTCCTACTCCTTTTCAGACATGATGTATTGTGTATTGCGAAATGATGAAATTACCTGATGTATAATGTTGTATGTATGTCATGTTCCAAATAAACTAAGAAAAAAGAAAAACTTGGAAATCACTTTGGGAGGGCAGGCCAGGGATGGGCGATATTGACTAGAATCTATATCACAATATATGTTGCAGCCTCCTGTGATTACTATAAAAATCTCAATGTATATTTTATTATGTAAATCATAATACCAGTACCTGTGCAAGCAGATATTCTCAAACATGAACAACATCAAATCCAAATACAACACACTCTTCACAGATAAGAGCTTGCAGTGTAATATAGCTAATATAGACACTTACTTTATGTGTTGCTTTCATTATAAGACTTATATAAGGCTTTTCATTTTTTGCGGTTCCTGACAGAATTATTTGCATTTTTGGTCCAATATGGCACTTTGAACATTTTGGGTTGCCGACCTCTGCTTTAGGCTATGAGGAAAAAAAGAAAAGAAACCTTAAAATAAAGTACTATTTTCATTTAATTTTGGCATGCGCATATTGCCAACAATGTGCAACATGCTTTAATGTAAATGCTGCTTTTTAAAATGCAGATCCGAGTTGATTGACAAGTGCAGATGAACCAAATGTTGTGACTGAGTGAATCTATATATTGTTGACAACGTTTATTTTCCACGGGATCTGGAAAAAAATGATGTCGACGACTTTAAGATATATATTTTAGTAGTGTTCATTTTTAAAACATAAACTATGATACTTTTGGAGAAGGTGGCATGTGGATTAAATTGCATTCTGCTAATGTCTCTGATAATGGAAATCTTGCAGACATACACAAAAAACGTCACTCACTGTGGAGCAAAATTTACACCAAAGCATATTCAATACATATTATCTACAAAACAAGGAAGTGTTTAAATTGTAGATTAAAATCATCATAGGTCCCCTTTACGAAAAACACTGGGAATGCAAACAGAAAAAAACAAAAATGACAGCTGCTACAAGGTTAACTGTTGAGTGTGACCTCATTTTACAGTTGAGCAATACCACAAAATTAAGCACATCTGCAGAAGTCAGTTGGACCCCAAAACATACCTTTCAGGAACTATTTTGTTTGAAGGACTCAAGAAGGTTGAACAGGTGGCGCTGGGTTTAGAAGAGTCTGAACTTGAATCTGAAAGTTTCCAAAGAAAGCAAATGTGACGGGCACACAATTACTAATCCATTCATTTTAAAAGTTGAGTTTATAAAAGCTAGACGCTTGTATACAAAATGACATATGATACTTACCGAGGGACTTGCGTCTGCCCTCACGGTGCCCCTGACTCTCTCCATCCGAGTCCAAGTCAGACTCTGCGACCAGCGTCCCCTGCACCTGCACTGGAGTCTTCTCAAAGGACAGACAGCTGTTCTGAACAGGACTGTTCTGTGCTTCACCAAAAAGGGCCACCACAGCTGAAGCCTGCGTACTTCCACTGGCATCCACCTTAAGGCTCTCAGGAGTCCCCCGGCCCTCCCAGCCAACAAACTGACACGGGATGTCCGCCACCGACAGGCGATCACCGTCGCTGAGGGCGTAGCGTACATTCGGGGTCAACTTCAAGCGGCCCTTGCGGGTGCCGTTCATGCTGCCTAGATCCCAAACCAAAGCCTCTATATCGGCTCTGCTGGAGGATCCTCGTCTCCGGTGGACAGAGATGCAAATGGTGGCGTGCTGCTTGGACACAGAGGGCGCCGGCAAGGGCAGGGCACAGGTGTCGGCATCCCGACCGAGCACGTTATCTCCAATAAAAAGGGGAAAGTCTGTAAAACAGGAAGTGCTTTGTTCATACTGATCATGAAGTTTTAACTAAAGATTGACAGTAAAGCTGGGTGATATATCGATATACGTGATATATCACGGGTCTGTCTCTGTATGATATAGAAAATGACTATATCGTAGGGCTGGGCGATATATCGATATAAACGATATATCGCAGGTTTGTCTCTGTGCGATATAGAAAATGACTATATCGTAATATTCAATTATATGTTCTGCAGTTGCTTTTAGTTGCGGGCTTCACACAACAGGCGTTTCTCACTCCTTCTCGTGTGTCCTTCTCACAGAGACGTAAAAAAAGCCCGCCTTCTTACATACGTCACATACTCTGGCGCGTCTAGCGTCATACGCTCTCGCTGAGAGCTAACGTTAGCATGGCTAAGGGCGCATTAAAATACAGGCGATTCTCACTCCTTGTCTCTCCTCAAAGAGACGGAAAACAAGCTCGCCTTCTTACATACGCTCTCGCCGACCAGAGAGGTAGCAGCATGGCTAACGATAGCTGAGGCAGGTCGAAGAGCAGGGGATCCATCATCTGGTGGTTTGGCGTCAAGTGGGAAGATATTCAGCAGACAACAGCAATATGCAAAGTATGCAGCAGAAGTGTTACTACAAAAAGGTAGCAACACTATTCATTTGTTCTTTCATTTAAAAAGTCACCCGTGAGAGAATGAAGAGTATTTAATAAATACAGTTTTGGTCAATTGACTTAGTTGTGATTTCCCTCTCTGCATGAAAGTTTAAAAGTAGCATATATGAATGCAGTATGAAGAAGAATGTTTTAATGTAGACACATAGAATCATAATACTGCTGTGATTATATGTATCAAGTGTTCATTCAAAACCAAGGCAAAATATAATATATATCATATATCGCAATATGGCATAAAAACATTGCGATATTAATAAAAGCCAATATCACCCATCCTTACTATATCGTAATATTCGAGTAGACCATGGGTGTCAAACTCTGGCCCGCAGGCCAAATTTGGCCCGCCATGTACTTTCATTTGGCCCTTGAGGCAATATCAAATTAACATTAGAGCTGGCCCGCCGCTTTAACGCCACTACACCGCTAATACTCATACTCGTCAACCCTCACAATTTTCCCGGGAGACTCCCGAAGTTCAGTGCCCCACCCGAATTTCTCCCGATTTCCCCCCGGACAACAATGTTGGGGGTGGGCCCTAAAAACACTGCCTTTGGCGTTCTCTACAATCTGTCGCCACGTCCGCTTTTACTCCATACAAACAGCGTGCTGGCCCAGTCACATAATATGTGCAACTTTTACACACAAACAAGTGAATGCAAGGCATACTTGGTCAACAGCCATACAGGTCACACTGAGGGTGGCCGTATAAACAACTTTAACACTGTTACAGATATGCGCCACACTGTGAACCCACAACAAACAAGAATGACAAACAATTTGGGAGAACATCCCCACCGTAACACAACAGAACAAATACCCAGAACCACTTGCGGCACTAACTCTTCCGGGATGCTACAATATACACCCCCGTTACCACCAAACCCCGCCGCAGAAAAAGAGGCATTCAATTTTTATTTTTTATTTTATTTGATATGCCATTGATATTTTTTAATTATTATTATTTGAAACTTGATTTTGCATGTCACTATAAAGTTATATAAGCCTTACTTGTTCAATATTCAATGCAAAACTTGTTTGGGTCACTATTAAAAGGTTCATTTGTTCAACCTTGGCCCACAGCTTTGTTCGGTTTTAAAACTTTGACCCACTCTGTATTTGAGTTTGACACCCCTGGAGTAGACGTTCTCACGCACTTGTTTTTAGCAGCGAGCATTACACTACAGGCTCTCTTCGCTCTTTCCTGTGCAGGCGCACATTCTTACATACGTCACTTACTGTCACGTCATACGTCACATACGTATACGCCCTCGCCCAGCAGAGAGGTAGCGGCGTGGCTAACGTTAGCTGTGATACTAGCGGGTTGTTGCGAGAAAAAGAAGGTGCGAATCTCGTAACAAATAAAGGAAGAATTAATTCCCAAGAAAAACAGCACGCAGCCCATCGTTTGGCGGTGGTTCGGCTTCAAGCGGGAATATGTCGAATAGACGACTTTAATTTGTCAAGTGTGGGGCACAAGCGTTGCTACCAAAAGTAGCATTACTGCTAATATGTAGCATCATTTGAAAAGTCACCTGCTAATAACTTTAATAAATACAGTTTAGGTAAATTGACTTAAGTACATAAGTAGCATATATTAATGCAGTATGAAGAAGAATGTTTGAATGTAGACACATAGAATCATCATACTGCTGTGATTATATGTATCCAGTAGTGATGGGTTGATGAGGCGTCATGTATCGTACACATTGCAAAACTGTATTGATAGTGTCAATACTGTGTCACTAAATACTGACATTTGCTGGACATTAAAAATCCCTACAGGCAACCTATGGACCGACTCAACTGACACTGATTTTATGACCCAGTACAGGAGTCGGGAACCTTTTTGGCTGAGGGAGCCAAACAAGCCAAATATTTTTAAAAGTATTTCCGTGAGAGCCATATAATTATTTTTTTTTTTTAACACTGACTCCAACTAAATGCGTGCATTTTTAAGTAAGACCAACATTTTTTAGAGAATAATAAGCCTTGTTTTCTTTTTAATAACATTTTTATTCTGAAACTAAACAACATTAAATAAAATACTTCTTGCCAGTAATGCGACTTCTTGAACAGGTGCAGTAGAAACCGGATAGATGGATTAAAATGCATGAGAATGTTTTATATTTTGAACGTTATTTTTAAAGGCCTACTGAAAGCCACTACTAGCGACCACGCAGTCTGATAGTTTATACATCAATGATGAAATATTAACATTGCAACACATGCCAATACGGCCGCTTTAGTTTACTAAATTGCAATTTTAAATTTCTCCCAAAGTGTCCTGTTGAAAACGTTGCGGAATGCTGACGTGTACGCGTGACGTCAGGGACTGTTAGGAAATATTTGCGCTGCGCACAAACACAGCTAAAAGTCGTCTGCTTTAACCGCATAATTACACAGTATTTTGGACATCTGTGTTGCTGAATCTTTTGCAATTTGTTCAATTAATAATGTAGAAGTCAAAGTAGAAGATGGAGGTGGGAAGCTTTAGCCTTTAGCCACACAAACACACGGTGATTCCTTGTTTAAAATTCCCAGAGGTGAAACTTTCCTATGGATCAGAGCGGTCAAGCGAACATGGATCCCGACTACATGTCAACCAGCAGTTTTCTGTGAGAAAATTGTGGTAAAAAGTCGCCTCTTACCGGAGATCAGCTGAGCTTGTGCTGTCCGTACAGCTGCCGTCGACTTCCCTGAGACACTGGCGTCAACACACCCGTGGACACACCCTTACGACTATCAGGTACTATTAAACTCACTAAATCACTAGCAACACAATAGAAAGATAAGGGATTTCTCAGAATTATCCTAATAAAAGTGTCTAAAAACATCTGAATCCGTCCCAATGCAATCGTGTTTTTTTGTTTTTTTTGTAGTCCATCGCTATCAATATCCTCAAACACGAATATTTCATCCTCGCTCAAATTAATGGGGAAATTGTCGTTTTCTTGGTCCAAATAGCTCTTTTTGTTGGAGGCCCCCATTAAAAACAATGTGAGGATGTGAGGAGCCATCAACGGGTGACGTCATCGTCTGCTACTTCCGGTAAAGGCAGGGCTTTTCTGTTAGCGACCAAAAGTTGCAAACTTTTTCGTCGATGTTCTCTACTAAATCCTTTCAGCAAAAATATGGCAATATCTCGAAATGATCAAGTATGACACATAGAATGGACCTGCTATCCCTGTTTAAATCTCTTTTCAGTAGGCCTTTAACACTGTGATTACCAGCGGAGTTATTCATTACTTATCGTGTTAAGCAATGTCAGCTAAGATTTATCTGAGAGCCAGATGTAGTCATCAAAAGAGCCACATCTGGCTCTAGAGCCATAGGTTCCCTACCCCTGACCTAGTATATACACAATAACATAAACCAAGTCATTGTATTTCATTCAGGATTATTTCATATTTTCATTTAAATACAAATATGTTTATCTTTTTTTAGATACAGTCAATAAATAATGTGAACATGTATCATAACATGGAAATCTAAGAGAACATGTGAATGAGGATATTTGTGGACTGGGAATCTTTTTTATTGTTTTTATTTTACATGCGGTCTGAATACGCACTGTTGATTGATCTATTGATTGATTGATTGAAACTGTTATTAGTAAATTGCACAGTACAGTACATATTCCGTGCAATTGACCACCAATGGTAACACCCCAATAAGTTTTTAAACTTGTTTAAATCGAAATCCACGTTAATCAATTAATGGTAAAACGGTAATGGGTTCGAGCTGGATTTCAACAAGTGCCCTAAGGAACTCAGCATGAACAACTACTTCTACCAACTGAGCTATCGAAGAGATTGGTTGCTACAGTTTTTTAATATAACCGTGTGTGGGTGGGACAATGCTGGAAACTTTGAGAGAACAGGATGAAACGACAAGGAAATTAACACAAATACCCTTATTTCTGATATATGATCAAAATATTCCCACACGGCAAAAATGATCTCCGACGACAATAAATTACAAATGACCGACGACAGAAGTGCGGCGATTCTGTTGGCAGCAGCATCTCGTTGACAGATGCGTTTCCTTATAAACACAGTTTGGCGCGCAGTCAGTGCGACACAGTGTGCGTATCGGTCAAGTTGAACGAAACAGCTCATGATCAGTCACGTGACTTTCGAAAAGCGGTACGCGCACCGACACAGGGTTTTGCTCTACGAGCTCGACGCATGCGCCGATGCATCGGTGTTGCTGGACCCATCACTAGTATCCAGTGTTCATTCAAGGCTAAGGCAAAATACCGAGAAATATATCGCATATTGCGATATGGCCTAAAAATATTGCGGTATTAAAAAAGGCCATATCGCCCAGCCCTAATTGACACTTGTTTTTCCAAGGATGTGGTCATTCAAGATGCACTGCCACTTACCTCTTTCAGGGATGTGGTCATTCTTTAAGATGCACAGCTTAGCTAATGGTTTCGGTTTCTCTTCTTCATTCTTTTCCTCCTCATCTGACTCTAGGGTGGAGTAGTTGATGACCTGAGTAGCATCCATCCCTCGCCAAGATGCAGGGCGTCTGCAACAATAAACTGAAGATTCATCTTACAGCCTGAGTTCTTTGCACAGTTAACATGACAGACCACATGCAGTTAATGTTAGCGTAGCATTATTGTGCGCTTCCACACAAACAGCAGCTGTTGAGCATGCTGTAGTGCCTCATCACCCCAATATTTTGAGTTATAGCGCCGACGTACGTAGACAAACTAACGATAACATTAGTTAATGTAACGCAAACGTCACTGAAATGACTACATCACTTAGATTAGATAAAGCACATGGTTTCTAAAATGTATACAAGGCCTTCAGTTCGACTCTGGGGCGTTTTTGTCAGTTGGGTAAACAGCTAAACAGTTTGCAGTGTTACACATTAAAGAGCAAAAAGATAGTTTCGTCCTCACTTTAGAAAATGTTGTAAAAGTAGTCATAGCAACTTCTGTACTTACCTCGTATGCACCTCAGACTACAATGAAAAGATAAACAACTCGTAACTCTCTTCCGGGTTGACGCTTGGTCCCGCCTTCAAAAAGAGATCTGAAAAGCAATTGGTCAGAAAAGCCGTATATCATTCTAAACTGAAGGTTGATTTGCTGGTTAGACTTCCGGTGAATTATCGAAGTCGCTGATTGGTCCAAGACCATTTGTGACACAAATTCTTTTCGCGCCACGCACCCCTGTCTTAAAGGGAAAATACTATTTAAAACCCAAAAGTGAAAAAATATTTGTTTCGCTATTATTCCAATACGTAAAATCACAATATTTTCCCCAAAAATAAATTTAATAAAATATTATTTTATAAACTACCATTTTAATTTTTATTTTATAAACTACCATTTTAATTATTGTTTTATAAACGACCATTTTTAATTATTTTATAAATGACAATTTTTTATTATTTCATAAACGACCATTTTTAATTATTATTTTATAAACGACAGTTTTTAATTATTATTTAATAAACGACCCTTTTTAATTATTATTTTATAAATTACCATTTTTAATTGTAATTTCATGGACCACCAGATGGGGGGGGGGGGGGTGGCCTGGTTTAGGTGGGCAGGGTTTGGTTGTTGCTGGGGTGTATATTGTAGATCACGGAAGAGTTAGTGCTGCAAGGGGTTCTGAACATTTGTTCTGTTGTGTTACGTTGAGGATGTTCTCCCGAAATGTGTTTGTCATTCTTGTTTGGTGTGGGTTCACAGTGTGCTGCGTATTTGTAACAGTGTGTACGGCCCCCCTCAGTGTGACCTGCATAGCTGTTGATCAAGTATGCCTTGCATTCACTTATGTCAATCAATCAATCAATCAATCAATCAATGTTTACTTATATAGCCCTAAATCACTAGTGTCTCAAAGGGCTGCACAAACCACCACGACATCCTCGGTAGACCCACATAAGGGCAAGGAAAACTCACACCCAGTGTGTAAAAGCCACATAAATGATGTGAATGCGCCGACACGCCGTTTGTATGGAGGAAAAGCGGACATGACGACAGGTTGGAGAGGACACTAAAGGCAGTGCCTTTAAGGCACGCCCCCAATGCTGTTGTCCGGGTGGAAATTGGGAAAGATTCGGGGGAATAGTTGCCCCCGGAGATTTTGGGGAGGGGCACCGAAATTCGGGATTCTCCTGGAAAAATTGGGAGGGTTGTCAAGTATGGACTCATCTTGTAACTAAAAACTTCATATCTGCGTATTGTGGATACGGCAACAGCAGAAGTCACACTGATTTGCAGCTGTGTCATTTGTTGTGAGTTCATGCACGGTTCATTTTGTACGCCAGGAAAAAAACAAAAAATAACTGTCTTGAATTTAAAAAAAAAACATTTTATTTTTCACAAAAGGGTTCGGTGAATGCCCGTATGAAACTGGTGGGGTTCGGAACCTCCAACAAGATTAAGAACCACTGTTTTAGAGCATAAAATATGGTACAGCATTGTTGGAATAATTATGTATATATTATCACACAACTTTTGTGCGTAAGGGCCGTTGCTATGATGGTGAATAGTGATGAAGTTGTATTTTTTTTGTCTGTGCAAAGCTGGCATTCCAAAAGATTGCAAGCCAGTCTGGTATCAGTGTTTGTGTCCAGGAACACCGCTGTGACGCAGACAGAGCAGAGCCAAGGCGATATCGCCAGCGTCAACACATTTGTATTTTTGTATAATCATATATTGTGTCTAAGAGTGTTCAGAGAGTATGGGGTATCGGACTGTCTTATTGTGGCGGTCCACTCCCTGTATGATCAGTGTCAGAGCTTGGTCCGCATTGCCGGCAGTAAGTCGAACACGTTTCCAGTGAGGGTTGGACTCCGCCAAGGCTGTCCTTTGTCACCCGTTCTGTTCATAACTTTTATGGACAGAATTTCTAGGCGCAGTCAAGGCGTTGAGGGGTTCCGGTTTGGTGGCTGCAGGATTAGGTCTCTGCTTTTTTGCAGATGATGTGGTCCTGATGGCTTCATCTGGCCAGGATCTTCAACTCTCACTGGATCGGTTTGCAGAATGAGAATCAGCACCTCCAAGTCCGAGTCCATGGTTCTCGCCCGGAAAAGGTTGGAATGCCATCTCCGGGTTGGGGAGGAGACCCTGTCCCAAGTGGAGGAGTTCAAGTACCTAGGAGTCTTGTTCACGAGTGGGGGAAGAGTGGATCGTGAGATCGACAGGCGGATCGGTGCGGCGTCTTCAGTAATGTGGACGTTGTACCGATCCGTTGTGGTGAAGAAGGAGCTGAGCCGGAAGGCAAAGCTCTCAATTTACCGGTCGATCTACGTTCCCATCCTCACCTATGGTCATGAGCTTTGGGTCATGACCGAAAGGACAAGATCACGGGTACAAGCGGCCCAAATGAGTTTCCTGTCTCTCCCTTAGAGATAGGGTGAGAAGCTCTGCCATCCGGGAGGAACTCAAAGTAAAGCCGCTGCTCCTCCACATGGAGAGGAGCCAGATGAGGTGGTTCGGGCATCTGGTCAGGATGCCACCCGAACGCCTCCCTAGGGAGGTGTTTAGGGCACGTCCAACCGGTAGGAGGCCACGGGGAAGACCCAGGACACGTTGGGAAGACTATGTCTCCCGGCTGGCCTGGGAACACCTCGGGATCCCCCGGGAAGACCTAGACGAAGTGGCTGGGGAGAGGGAAGTCTGGGCTACCCTGCTTAGGCTGCTGCCCCCGCGACCCGACCTCAGATAAGCGGAAGAAGATGGATGGATGGATGTGTCTAACTGGAGTTGTCGAGATTAAAGTTAAAGTACCAATGATTGTCACACACACACACCAGGTGTGGCGAAATTATTCTCTGCATTTGAACCATCACCCTTGATCACCCCCTGGGAGGTGAGGGGAGCAGTGGGCAGCAGCGGTGCCACGCCCGGGGATCATTTATGGTGATTAAACCCCTATTTACCCACTTCCCTCAGCGACAGCTTTAGTGATGTAAACAGGGACCTCCCAAATAAATAGAGGAAGCACGTGGGCTAGTCTTTAGAACGTAGTTTGGATCTGTAACTAGAATACAGCCCAAATAACAATTCTCCTCAATTGAGCAAACTTTAACGCTGTTTGTGCATCATTCTTTGCTTCTCGTCTGTTTTAATACATGTCATCAGTGTTTGAAGCTGATCGCTAGGGGAAGATAAACTGCTGATCACAACTGAAGCCCCTGTCCGTAAAAGTCCAATTTTTTTTGTCCAAGTCGACTAAAATGTTCCACCTTTGGAAGAATCAGAACCCACTTTCACAAACAAATTGGGGGACAAATCCCACAACGACCGGCCAGGAGTGGTTTCAATATTACGTGGCAAATTAAATTGCGGGATGCCAGATGTCTGTGTGAAAGTGCACACACTTGCTGCAATAATATCCGACGCTGTAGAAAAAGCACAAGCACGGCATCCATTAAGAGACCTCAGTTTGTGGTTTGACAGCTTTTATTGGAGAAGAATGACGTGAGAAATCTAACTTGTTGTCTAAAAGTGGACACTAGCAAGGCTGATACTACGCTGGCTCCTTCGTTACAAGAGTAGTGGCACCTCGTCGTCTCATCAAGCATCTTCGTCAGCATCCTCCTCAAACTCGCCCTCCTCCTCGGCGGTGGCATCCTGGTACTGTTGGTACTCTGAGACCAGGTCATTCATGTTGCTCTCGGCCTCGGTGAACTCCATCTCATCCATGCCTTCGCCCGTGTACCAATGCAAGAAAGCCTTGCGGCGGAACATGGCGGTGAACTGCTCGGAGATGCGCTTGAACAGCTCCTGGATGGCGGTGCTGTTGCCGATGAAGGTGACGGCCATCTTGAGGCCGCGGGGGGGAATGTCACACACGGCCGTCTTGACGTTGTTGGGGATCCATTCCACAAAGTAGCTGCTGTTCTTGTTCTGCACGTTCAGCATCTGCTCGTCCACCTCCTTCATGGACATGCGTCCGCGGAAGACGGCAGCCACCGTGAGGTAGCGGCCGTGGCGCGGGTCGCACGCCGCCATCATGTTTTTGGCGTCGAACACCTGCTGGGTGAGCTCGGGGACGGTGAGAGCGCGGTACTGTTGGCTCCCCCTGCTGGTCAGGGGAGCGAAGCCGGGCATGAAGAAGTGCAGACGGGGGAAAGGCACCATGTTGACGGCAAGTTTGCGCAGGTCGGCGTTGAGCTGGCCTGGGAAGCGCAGGCAGGTGGTGACGCCGCTCATGGTGGCCGACACCAGGTGGTTGAGGTCTCCGTAAGTGGGCGTGGTCAGTTTGAGTGTGCGGAAGCAGATGTCGTAAAGTGCCTCGTTGTCGATGCAGTAGGTTTCGTCTGTGTTCTCCACCAGCTGATGGACCGAGAGAGTGGCGTTGTAGGGCTCCACCACTGTGTCTGACACCTGGCCACACAGAACCCAAAAAAAAGTTCAGCCTCGATGGGTAGGGATGGATGGATGGATAAAATAATATTTGTTAATTGGGTTGCATGAAATAATTGGGTTACATAATGTAGATTGATGGTTGGATGGATAGAAGTATGTTTGTCATTGGGTTGGATTAATTGTAAATAAATTCTCATTTTATTCAAATATGATTGTTTGCTCATGCATTGTGTTGACGAGCTGAAGAGAAATGAAACTTGGCGTTAGATTGAAATTAGGTTGACCTACCAACTTCAAAGAGGAATTTGCAGATGGCACAGAGCAACGCAGGAAGTTGCTGTATCCTCTGTATTTGCATGTGTTAAGTTCTCACCACGGGTGTTAGGTTTCCAACACAACTGCAAATACCCCCTCCTCCCTTAGTGCAGCTGTGTGTGTGTTTGTAATGTAGGACATTCCCAAATTAATTCAAAGGCGAGGAGACTGGAGAACGTTTTGAGAGGGAATTAGGAGCCTGTAACAGACAACTTGCTCCAGGTTACTCTCCTCGTACGAGAAAAACAATCACTGGTTTGTCTTCTATTCTCAGTTTCTTTGTCTTTATTATGTCTCATGGTATTTGACCCTGACAGATTGTTGGATGGATTAATGGATGGGTGGATAAACACATGTTTGCTAATGGGTTCTATGAATGCATTGAGTTTTAGGAAATAATTTAGATTGATTTATTAATGGATGGATGAAAATGTTTAATTGGGTTATAGGAAATTGAGTGATTGATGGAATGCTGGATAGCTATATGCATGGCTGGATAAAAGGATGTTTGTTCATTGGGCTATGTTAATGAATTGGGTTTTAAAAATGGATGGAAGGAGAAATGTATGTTTACTACGGTTATACAAATGAATTGGGTTTTAGGGGATGGATGGACAAACATGTTTGCTAATTTGGTTAAAATAAATGGACAAATGTATATTTGCTAATTGGGTTATATGACTTAATTGGGTTTTAGGAAATAGTTTTATGGATGGATAGATTAATGGACAAAAGTATGTTTGCTAAGGTTATACAAATGAAGTTAATTTTAAGGGATGGATGGACAAATGTGTGTTTGATTTTATATAAGTTATGAATTGGGTTTTAGGGGATGGATGGATGAACGACATGGTATGCTGGATGGCTATATCGATGCATGGCTGGATAAAAAGAGGTTTGTTAATTGGGTTGTATTAATGATTTGGGTTTTAAAAATAGATGGATGATGGACAAATGTCTGTTTACTAAGGTATTTGGTTTTAGGGGATGGATGGACAAACATGTTTGCTAATTGGGTCAAAATAAATGGATAAATTGATAAAAGTATGTTTGCTAATTGGGTTATAGGAAAGTTTGATGGCTGGATCAATGGACAAAAGTATGTTTGCTGAGGTTATATAAATGAATTTGATTTTAAGGGATGGATAGACAAAGTGTGTTTTTTGGTTTTACTTAAAAGTTATATCAATAAATGGGGTTTTAGGGGATGGATGGATGGACAAAAATATGTTTGCTAAGGTTATATGAATGATTTGGGTTTTAGGAACTATAATGATGGATGATGAATGGACAAATGTATGTTTGCTAAGGTTATACAAACGAATTGGATTTTAAGGGATGGATGGGTAGACAAAGTGTGTTTGATTTTATTTAAAAGTTATATCAATAAATTGGGTTTTAGGAGATGGATGGGTGGACAAAAATATGTTTGCTAAGGTTATATGAATGATTTGGGTTTTAGGAACTATAATGATGGATGGATGGATGAATGGACAAATGTATGTTTGCTAAGGTTATACAAATGAATTGGATTTTAAGGGATGGATGGACAAAAGTGTGTTAGATTTTATATAAAAGTTATATAAATTAATTGGGTTTTAGGGGATGGATGGATGGATGGATGGATGGAAGGATGGATAAAAATATGTTTGCTAAGATTATATGAATGATTTTGGTTTTAGAAACTATAATGATGGATGGATGAATGTATGTTTGCTAAGGTTATACAAACAAATTGGGTTTTAAGCCATGGATGGATGGACAAAGGTGTGTTTTATTTTATATAAAGGTTTTATGAATGAATTGGGTTTTAGGAGATGGATGGATGGAGAAAAGTATGTTTGCTAAGATTATATGAATGATTTGGGTTTTAGGAACTATAATGATGGATGGATGAATGGACAAATGTATGTTTGCTAAGGTTATACAAATGAATTGGATTTTAAGGGATGGATGGACAAAAGTGTGTTTGATTTTATATAAAAGTTATATCAATGAATTGGGTTTTAGGAGATGGATGGATGAACGACATGGTATGCTGGATGGCTATATCGATGCATGGCTGGATAAAAAGAGGTTTGTTAATTGGGTTGTATTAATGAATTGGGTTTTAAAAATAGATGGATGATGGACAAATGTCTGTTTACTAAGGTATTTGATTTTAGGTGATGGATGGACAAACATGTTTGCTAAATGGGTCAAAATAAATGGACAAATGGATAAAAGTATGTTTGCTAATTGGGTTATAGGAAATAGTTTAATGGCTGGATGAATGGACAAAAGTATGTTTGCTAAGGTTATACAAATGAATTTGATTTTAAGGGATGGATGGATAGACAAAGTGTGTTTTATTGGTTTTATTTAAAAGTTATATCAATAAATTGGGTTTTAGGAGATGGATGGATGGACAAAAATATGTTTGCTAAGGTTATATGAATGATTTGGGTTTTAGGAACTATAATGATGGATGAATGGACAAATGTATGTTTGCTAAGGTTATACAAACGAATTGGATTTTAAGGGATGGATGGACAAAAGTGTGTTAGATTTTATATAAAAGTTATATAAATTAATTGGGTTTTAGGGGATGGATGGACGGATGGATGGAAGGATGGATAAAAGTATGTTTGCCAAGGTTATATGAATGATTTTGGTTTTAGAAACTATAATGATGGATGGATGAATGTATGTTTGCTAAGGTTATACAAACAAATTGGGTTTTAAGCCATGGATGGATGGACAAAGGTGTGTTTTATTTTATATAAAGGTTTTATAAATGAATTGGGTTTTAGGAGATGGATGGATGGAGAAAAGTATGTTTGCTAAGATTATATGAATGATTTGGGTTTTAGGAACTATAATGATGGATGGATGAATGGACAAATGTAGGTTTGCTATGGTTATACAAATGAATTGGATTTTAAGGGATGGATGGACAAAAGTGTGTTTTTTGGTTTTACTTAAAAGTTATATCAATAAATTGCATTTTAGGAGATGGATGAACGACATGGTATGCTGGATGGCTATATCGATGCATGGCTGGATAAAAAGAGGTTTGTTAATTGGGTTGTATTAATAAATTGGGTTTTAAAAATAGATGGATGATGGACAAATGTCTGTTTACTAAGGTATTTGATTTTAGGGGATGGATGGACAAACATGTTTGCTAATTGGGTCAAAATAAATGGACAAATGGATAAAAGTATGTTTGCTAATTGGGTTATAGGAAATAGTTTGATGGCTGGATCAATGGACAAAAGTATGTTTGCTAAGGTTATACAAATGAATTGGATTTTAAGGGATGGATGGACAAAAGTGTGTTAGATTTTATATAAAAGTTATATAAATTAATTGGATTTTAGGGGATGGATGGATGGACAAAAGTATGTTTGCTAAGGTTATATGAATGATTTTGGTTTTAAAAACTATAATGATGGTTGGATGGACAAATGTTTGCTAAGGTTATACAAACAAATTGGGTTCCAAGCCGTGGATGGATGGACAAAGGTGTGTTTGATTTTATATAAAGGTTTTATAAATGAATTGGGTTTTGGGGGATGGATGGATGGATGGACGGATGGACAAAAGTATGTTTGCTAAGATTATATGAATGATTCGGGTTTTATAAAGTCTGATGGATGGACAAGTGTATGTTTGCATTAGGTCATATATGAGTTGGCTGTTATGAACAAGGCTAACTTACCTTGGGTGAAGGCACCACGCTAAAAGTGTTCATGATCCTATCGGGGTACTCCTCTCTGATCTTGCTAATGAGCAGCGTTCCCATACCCGACCCAGTTCCTCCGCCCAGAGAGTGTGTGAGCTGGAAGCCCTGGAGGCAGTCGCAGCTCTCGGACTCTTTGCGCACCACATCCAGGACAGAGTCCACCAACTCGGCGCCCTCTGTGTAGTGACCTTTGGCCCAGTTGTTTCCAGCACCGCTCTGACCTACGACAAGCAAGACAATGTAAGTGAGCAACTGCAACAAAAAGGTTGAGTTCCTTGGTAATGCAGCTGGAACACACCTACCAAACACAAAATTGTCAGGCCTGAAGATCTGGCCAAAAGGTCCGGACCTCACAGAGTCCATGGTGCCTGGCTCCAAGTCCACCAGGATGGCACGGGGAACATATTTACCCCCTTCAGCAGAAAGACAAGAAACAGAGAAGAATGAAAAGCTCCGCTCTGTCAACATTTTATCCACATTGATTCGGAAGGTCAATATACTGCATTGAATTGTGTGTGAGTGACAGGCAGAGAAGCTCCGACTCGCTTGCAGCGATTAATCCCGAGAATTTTATTTTTTAAAGGTTGGAGAGGGGGAAAGATAATTCTGGTAAATAACATCCAGTTGAATAGTAAAGTGACGCTAGTTGTGATGTGTATTGAAAAATAGACTAGGTTTTACAACGTAACAATCCTACAAAAACACAAATCTAAGAGAACAAATGACTAAAATCAGGGTAAACAGTTTTCCTTATATAAACTTTCTACGCTAGATCACTTTGTTTGTATTACGTAAAATGTACAATTCCTCACATAAGCAAAGTAATCTGTCGACACAACAAGAACATTTGACTTGCCAGAAGGCTTTTAAGGATAGGATAGATCTTTATTGCCAGAAGGCTTTTAACAACTAAAACAGTTGTTCGACCTTGTCTGTCAAATATAGTCTTTACTTGATTTCAGATTTTTAATTTTGCTTATATGTTTGACATTTAACATGATCCCGTGAATGCGTGGGTTCCCTCTGGGTACTCAGACTTCCTCCCACCTCCAAAGACATGCACCTGGGGATAGGCCCCTCCCACCGCCAAAGACATGCACCTGGGGATAGGCCCCTCCCACCTCCAAAGACATGCACCTGGGGATAGGTTGATTGGCAACACTAAATGGTCCCTAGTGTGTGAATGTTGTCTGTCTATCTGTGTTGGCCCTGTGATGAGGTGGCGACTTGTCCAGGGTGTACGCCGCCTTCTGCCCGATTGTAGCTGAGACAGGCACCAGCGCCCCCCAAAACCCCAAAGGGAATAAGCGGTGGAAATGGAAGGATGGATGATCCACCCCATGCCTTCTGCGTATTTACGTCACCATTTGCTTGACTAAATAAATTAGTATATCAATTAGGGCTGCAACAATTAGTCGTTTGGGTCGATAAGAAAAAATGTGGATTATTTTTACTTCAATTAATCATGTAATGAGAAAAATCTGCAACTATAAATACACATACATAGTTTTTGCACAGAGCGCATATACATAAGAGCAGCGGTGTCTGAGTGCTGTGATCTGTGTGGCGGCAAAAAGCTGAGTTTTTCAAATGTTTTATTGATGCACACACATTAAATTAAATGATGGTGTGCATTTACTACAAAAAAAGAACAAAGTGTTTATTCCAACTGTTTTCCTTAAAAAAAAGCAATGAGGGTATAACGTGATTTTGTCACGACGGGGTCGCAGCAGGTAAGAGATGATTTATTTATCATGAAGCATAGCAAAACAGAAAACAAGCAAAAAGGATGCCAATCGCAGGCGAAACCTAAAGCAAAAACTTAGCACAGGGAACATAGAAATAAGAATATCCAAACGTAACAGTTGCATGAAGCAAACAGAAGCCAGAACGAGTGTGGTGAGAAAGGTGAATGAATTGTTCTCTGATAAGTGCTCGACTGCAAGTGAACAGGCCGACCGGAGGCAGGTGAGCCAAATTAATCCCCATAAAAACCAAAACAAACCCATAGGTGCACAAAACAGGAACTATGAGTCCAAAATGAACAGAACATAACAAAAAACACCACGGATCATGACAGATTTATCAGATTACTCGACTAATCGAACAAACTGATAGATTACTTCAAATGATAAATAGCTGGAAATATGATTAGGGCTGCAGCTACAGTACGTTCAACGGTGTATTTGGTTGCACGGTTAGCATCACAGCTGCACTTGTGCCACAGCATCAAGAAAAATCCACACAAATAGAAATGGATGATTTTGACAATGAACTTTTGGATATTCCACCGCATTTTAATACGATTTTAATGTCCTGTGCCATTGTTTTAATGACTCAAAACCAGGGCTGTCAAAATTTCGTGCCTAATATAAATAATATAACATTATTCAACACTAAAAGTGACTATGTAAAAATAGGGACACAAAAACTCACAATTCAATCTGATTCTTCGGGTGATGGTTCGATTCAGAATCAATGACCATTCAACACGATTCTCCAGTCAAACTAGGGTAGTCAGGTGTGTTGGAGCCTTAATTTCCATGAAGAAAAATGTAAAGAAAATACATATAAAACTAGAAAATAAATATTTGTCCATTAAACTGTGTTATAAAAGTGTTTGAGTAAAAATCCCTACATTGATTGCGAGCACGGCTTAATGACTGGTCTGCTCGTCACAATGTTGCCAAAATAATGTTTGCAGAAACATTTTTACACTATTAATCTCTAATACTTCTCTAAACTGGATTTTCAGACAAAACAAAGGTGGTCATACAGAATATGTTTTCATGGGAAGCTAGAAAGAGCTGGATCAGATGCAAATACAGAAAAGAAAGAAAGACTCAAAAGATGTTTTCATAAGCAAATAAATGGAAGCAAGAAGTATTGGGTAATGTATTTTCTAAAAGTGAATAAACCCCTTCTGTTTTTTGTTATTATCCAAACAAGCAACCTGTATTAATGTTCAAGCATATGAATTTAAGTTAAATTAAAAACTATCGCAATACATTATTTGGTATATTGATCAAATGGATGACAGAAGCTCCTCTATTGGCTGCAGTACGACATACCAGACCTGGGAAAATTAAGGCCCGGGGGCCTCATGCATCCCATTAAAATTTTCAATCTGGCCCGCCCGACAATTTTTTTAGATCTTTATAATCGAAACTGTAGCTGCCATTATGATGTGCAGTGAAATTTTCAAACTACAGTAAGTCTTGAACTATACAAAGCATTTCAATGGTTGGAATCTGCCCTTTTGCATGATGTACTAGTTACTATGGTCATTTAAGTCAGAGCCGCTCATACGAGGGATCAAGCAGTGTGGGTGGGTAGCATTTGCACAGTGTTTCCAGTATACTTGCCAACCTTGAGACCCATGAATTCCGGAGAGGGTGTGTGTGTGTGTGTGTGTGTGTGTGTGTATATATAAATATGTCTTGATTGGATTATCCAGAGAATAGTGCTCGATACCGTGGTAGAGCGCAATATGTAGGTGTGGGAAAAATCACAAGACTACTTCATCTCTACAGAACTGTTTCATGAGGGGTTCCCTCAATCGTGAGGAGATTTTATTTTATTTTTTTACTTGTGTGGATGGAGTGTGCTAATCCTGATGATTGAGGGAACCCCTCATGAAACAGTTCTGTAGAGATGAAGTAGTCTTGTGATTTTTCCCACACATACATATTGCGCTCTACCACGGTATCGAGCACTATTCTATCGGATAATTTAATGAAGACATTATAATATATATTAGGGGTGTGGGAAAAAAATCGATTCGAATACGAATCGAATCGTTTACGTTGTGCGATCCAGAATCGATTCTCTTGTTTTTTTTTTAAATAGATTTTTGATTTTTTTTTTTTTTTTTTTTTTTAAATCAATCCAACAAACCAAATCCACAGCAATACCATAACAATGGAATCCAATTCCAAAACCAAACCTGAGCCAGCAACACTCAGAACTGCAATAAACAGAGCAATTGAGAGGAGACACAAACACCACACAGAACAAACCAAAAGTAGTGAAACAAAAATGAATATTATCAACAACAGTATCAATATTAGTTATAATTTCAGCATAGCAGTGATTAAAAATCCCTCATTGACATTATCATTAGACATTTATAAAAATAATAAAAAAGAACAATAGTGTCACAGTGGCTTACACTTGCATGGCATCTCATAAGCTGGACAACACACTGTGTCCAATGTTTTCACAAAGATAAAATAAGTCATATTTTTGGTTTGTTTAATAGTTAAAACAAATTTACATTATTGCAATTAGTTGATAAAACATTGTCCTTTACAATTATAAAAGCTTTTTTAAAAAAAAAATCTACTACTCTGCTAGCATGTCAGCAGACTGGGGTAGATCCTGCTGAAATCTATGTATTGAATGAATACACAATCCTTTTGAATCAGAAAAATATCATTTTTGAATCGAGAATTGAAAAAAATATTATCGAATCGTGGGACACCCAAAGATTCACAACCCTGAGATAGATATATATATATATATATATATATATATGTATATATATATACACACACACACACATACCCCTTCAAGCTGTCCTGGATGAACCTGAAATTATTTTTTCCAATCATTTTGGAACTTGCAAGCGTACTTCCTCGTCATGTCTCTTTTTCTGTTATGTTTTTGGACATAACTTGTTTCCAGTGCAGCCAGCCTGAAATGCCGGTTTCAGGGACAGACGAAGGAGATTTTTACAACAAAGTTCTAACGTTTAGTGATATATCAGATTGTTTGCGGGTTTATTTTTCACCTTTGTCGTTCATATTTCGCTATGTTTGTTGCATTTTTGTTGTCTTTTGCTTGATTGTAAAATATGTCGATTGAGAGGGAGTGTGACCTTCTTATGTTGTCAATAATCAGTGTTTTATCGTTCATAGTTAATATTGCAAAACCCACATTCTGGTGTCTCATTCAGTAAAACAAAATTAAAACTCCATTCCGTTTTTTGAAGGCGGTCTGTCGTAACGTTTTTAGCATTCAATTAGACATTGTGAGGTTTTGTATTAGTGTTCCTAAAAATAGAAATACAGGCCCCCAAACTCATTTTTTTTCTCTAAATTTGGCCCGACCAAGTCAAAACACTTGCCCAGGCCTGACATACAAGCACAGCTAGTGAGCATGGAGATGGCATAAAAAAAACATCCTTTTCAAAATCAATCCAGGAAAATATTGAATCAATTCAGAATCGTAAAAAAATAAAATCACATTTTTTTTTTTTTTCCACCAACTCTAGTAAAAATGTATGAGTTTGCTTGTCCAACCTGTGGCCTCGTTGTAGTAGACACTGATCCTGTCCAGCTGCAGGTCACTGTCTCCATGGTAGGTCCCTGTTGGGTCGATGCCGTGCTCGTCACTGATCACTTCCCAGAACTGCACACACAAACTGTATCACATGACTGTTGCCTGAATGCAAATGCTGTTCAAGTGACTGGGGAGGTCCAAAGAAGAAAAAAAAACGGGTGTTCGTGTGGTGCAGAAGCAACAGATAATCCTCACTTTTGACTGATGACAAACTGATGACTCAGCACTTCTTTTACATTCAAAACGTGCAAAGAAGTCGGTACAAAGAAGCTACTGATGCCTTTTAGGGGTGAAAACTAAAAATAAATGGCTCACTGAAGAAGCTGGTTGTCTTAAGGTCTGTTCGCTCCCCCCCTTTAAAAGATCCTGCTTGTGTCTGGGCTTTAAATCCCTCCAAGCCAGTGGAACTGCTGATGCAAGCAAGTAACTATTTGCAAGAACAGATTCTTCCAACTTTTTTTCCAAGTCATGCAGTCTCACTTTTTGATTGTTGTTGCCAAGAGCAGCAACAGCAGGATTTACAATATAATCGGGATAAGCAGTGGAGCTCAGTACTTAAGAGGGGGGGGTGAATCATCTGTGGACTGACAAAATAAAACAAAGTGACCTTAATATGAGGAGGAGCACAAAGAGGAGCATCATAGGCACTTGGGACAGCTATCAGCAAAATATTCACGGTGAAAGAATGAGGACAATAAGCGGTAAAGCGATGCCACACCCTGACCCATTTCACCACAAAGACGCCCGTTCAGCAATTGTGTCAATCACATCAGCTGGACATCCCAGTCAGGGAGAGTCTGCAGGGACATCAAATATATACTATTTAATTGATCAAATGTGAAGTTATGCTAATACATTCAAATATAAGCCTGTCCCCAATGCTGTTGTTTCCCATCCTGTATGATGACCACGTTAGCGTGGAATGAAATTCAATTTGGAAGCCTGCAGTGACTTCAGCCAGGAAGCATCAGCTGTTTCCTCCATTCTGTCCCCCACCCAACACCATTTAATGAAGAAGCCATAGATCACCAAGATTGTGTAGTCAATGAAAGAAAAGGCAGTGTAGCAGACAGTAATTAGTGTGTATGTGTAGGTGATTTTAAGCATGCGTCGTATTGAGCAGATGTGTGGAATTGAGGTAGAATGATGTCATATGCTACACTATTGTGCAAAGAAAATGATCTAAAATCGATCATTTAAAGAATTGTAATCATTCAGAGAGCAGGGGACACTCCCAGACCCCCCTCATTATCAACCTATGAATGGTATTTTGATATATGATTTGATTTATTTGATAATATATTGCTTAAAGCATGCCACACCCTATAATCTACAGAGCAGCTGAACCATCTGCTGCATGCACCCCCAAATAAAATCCTCATCCATGATAGTTATTGATCCATCATTTTTTTGGGGGGGAGGGAAAAAAAATCTCAGCATGTAGACCTTCATTTACACTCTCTTTGTCTGGGAGATTTAAATGTGTCCATGGAGGAATGTCTGGCAGATTAAATGTGTCCATGGAGGAGAGGACAAAATACACTAAATGGAGGAATTCAGTGAGAAAGGCTCATCTGGACAATGTTTCTTTCAGTTCTTTGGAGGGGATCTTCTCTCATTTGCAAACACAGACAAAGAGTGTGGATGAATGTGGAGACAGACACGCCCGGTGTGGACACAAGCATACCGTTATTCTGCACACCCACACACACCATGGACTGCAACGCACAATGGAGACACTAAACAAAAAGACTACATATCAATCCATCCATTTTTCTACCGCTTATCCCTTTCGGGGTCACGGGGGGTCACATATAGGACTGTGCATTTGTGTCATCATGTGAGCATCCTTTTGTCCAGCAGTTATGGGCCCACTAGAACCACTTGCACGATGGAATCAGCAAAGCCATTCACAAAACTTATTAGGGAAATGATCAGACTTTTTTTTTTTTTTAACATGTTCCTACCTTGGCACCGATTTGGTTACCGCATTGGCCGGCTTGGATGTGGACGATCTCCCTCATGGTGGATGTTAGATAAAAAAAGAAAGCTGAACAAGAAGGGGGGAGCGAGCTGAGAGTGACAGCAGCGGCGAGACGAGACGAGACGAGCTGCCTGGACAATGGCTTTATAATGCTGGATGGGCTCCAGAGCAGGGAGGCAGGGGTGCAGCCGGGCGGGGGGAGGAGGAGCAGGCGGGGCTTAAAGAGGCAAGAACCGGGCCAGTCGAGTGAGGATTGGCTGGGCAGGCTGCAGAGCCGGGGCCACCAGGAGGGGCCTTGCATGCATGCTGGCTTGCTGCAGAGCAGGGAGTGGCGCTGGTGATCAAATTGAGCTTCAACAGCTGTTAGGCACTAGACACACGGATTAAAATATATACAAATCGGGGAAAAAAAACAAAAACAACTGGATCTGAATCTGTCCCCTAGAGCAGTGGTCCCCAACCACCGGGCCGCAGAATCATTTTTTATTAATTTTTATTTATTTATATATTTTGGGGCTTCACGGTGGCAGAGGGGTTAGTGCGTCTGCCTCACAAAACAAAGGTCCTGAGTAGTCCTGGGTTCAAATCCAGGCTCGGGATCTTTCTGTGTGGAGTTTGCATGTTCTCCCCGTGACTGCGTGGGTTCCCTCCGGGTACTCCGACTTCCTCCCACCTCCAAAGACATGCACCTGGGGATAGGTTGATTGGCAACACTAAATGGTCCCTAGTGTGTGAATGTTGTCTGTCTATCTGTGTTGGCCCTGCGATGAGATGGCGACTTGTCCAGGGTGTACCCTGCCTTCCGCCCGATTGTAGCGGAGATAGGCACCAGCGCCCCCCGCGACCTCAAAAGGGAATAAGCGGTAGGAAATGGATGGATATTGATTTTTTTTATTTTTTTAATTAAAGGCCTAATGAAACCCACGACTACCGACCACGCAGTCTGATAGTTCATACAGTGGGGCAAAAAAGTATTTAGTCAGCCAGCGATTGTGCAAGTTCTCCCACTTCAAATGATGACAGAGGTCTGTCATTTTCATCATAGGTACACTTCAACTGTGAGAGACAGAATGTGAAAAAAAAATCCAGGAATTCACATTGTAGCAATTTTAAAGAATTTATTTGTAAATGATGGTAGAAAATAAGTATTTGGTCAACCATTCAAAGCTCTCACTGATGGAAGGAGGTTTTGGCTGAAAATCTCAGGATACATGGCCCCATTCATTCTTTCCTTAACACGGATCAATCGTCCTGTCCCCTTAGCAGAAAAACAGCCCCAAAGCATGATGTTTCCACCCCCATGCTTCACAGTAGGTGTGGTGTTCTTGGGATGCAACTCAGTATTCTTCTTCCTCCAAACACCACCAGTTGAGTTTATACCAAAAAGGATACATGGATGATACAGCAGAGGATTGGGAGAATGTTATGTGGTCAGATGAAACCAAAATAGAACTTTTTGGTATAAACTCAACTCGTCATGTTTGGAGGAAGAAGAATACTGAGTTGCAATTTGTTCATTTAATAATGGAGACTATAAAGAAGGATGCTGTTGGTGGAAAGCGGTGGATTGCAGCTGTCTTTAGCACCGTGACACAGCCGGTATAGCTCGGTTGGTAGAGTGGCCGTGCCAGCAACTTGAGGGTTGCAGGTTCGATCCCCGCTTCCGCCATCCTAGTCACTGCCGTTGTGTCCTTGGGCAAGACACTTTACCCACCTGCTCCCAGTGCCACCCACACTGGTTTAAATGTAAAAAAAATAAAAAAAATTGAAAAAAAATAGATATTGGGTTTCACTATGTAAAGCGCTTTGAGTCACTAGAGAATAAGCGCTATATAAATACAATTCACTTCACTTCACTTTGTTTGTTGCGAAGCTTTAACACAGAGCGGTCAAGCGAACATGTTTCTCTACGTCAACCAGCATATCTTTGGATGGGAAATTTGTGAGTCTTACCGGAGACATCAGTGGATTATGGGACTTCCTCCTGCAGCAGCTGTCAAAAAAGGCAACTGTGAGCTTGGCTCCTCTGCTTCTCTCCGAGACACTGCGTGTTCACCGCAGCCATCCGACCTTGAGGTATGTCTTTACAATCTCACTAAAACACTATTAAAACAATAAGCAGATAAGGGATCTTCCAGAATTATCCTTGTAAAGGTTTCTAATTACATCTGAAACGCTCACACTGCCGCCGCCCGGAGCCGACGCTTTTTTTTCTTTTTTCTAGTCCTTCACTATCAATATCCTAATTCACAAATCTTTCATCCTCGCTCAAATTAATGGGGAAATTGTCGCTTTCTCGGTCCGAATTGTTCTTACTGCTGATGGCTCCCATGGTAAACAATGTGAATATGTGAGGAGCTCCACAACTCGTGACGTCACACGCACATCGTCTGCTACTTCCGCTAAAGGCAGGGCTTTTCTATCAGCGACCAAAAGTTGCGAACTTTATCGCCGATGTTCTCTACTAAATCCTTTCAGCAAAAATATGGCAATATGGCGAAATGATGAAGTATGACACATAGAATGGAGCTGCTATCCTCGTTTAAATAAGAACATCTCATTTCAGTAGGCATTTAAATCAACACAAGATACATTTACAATTAGTGCACCAACCCAAAAAACCTCCCTTTTCATTACAAAAACATCCCTGTTGGAGCCTATTTATATTATTTATTTATAAATTGTTTTGACAATCTAATTCAATAATGCCATGAAGTTGTTGATGATTTATTGGATGTAATAGATGAATTATGATTGATTGACTGATTGTTTTCATCTGCTCACGCTCTTCCTGGTGAGCCACTCCCTCCTCCTATAATCAGGATGACAACACAGCCGGGTGCTGCCTTTGTCTCTCTGTCATACTGAAGGAGTGAGGAGTGATATTGTTTGTTTACCACTAAATAAGTTATTTTGTATTATATAGAAAGTCAACCACGGTGAATATTTTTTGTTTGTGAAAATAAATTAACATTTTGAAACTGGAAGTATCTCCGCGAGTGCTTATTAGGAATTTAGTGCGTCATAAAACCTCCTCCTCAAGGCTACTCTGCAAACTTTATTTTTATTTTTTTGAAACCTTTTTGGAACGACAGAGTGGCCGTAACACTCCCTTTTTCATGAAAAAGAAAAAAAAAATCACTATACTATATACTATTATTTAATCACTATACTATACTAATACATTTACATATGCATAAAAATGTGTTGTCTTTTGTATTATTATTTTTTTATGAATCAAGTAACGTTTATGACAATCTTTCTCCAAAACGCAATATAAAATCTGAAATATGACAGGATAATGCATACATTTATCATTTGTTTTCAAATTGGTTCCAAAAAAATCGGCAGCCCCATTTTTATGACATTTGGAAAATTCCTAGCACTGATGGAGTATTGGTGCATGCAAAACAGCAGCAGGCGGCTGTGGCCTGCTGGCCGGTTCTTATAATAATAATAATAATAATAATAATAATAATAATAATGGATTAGATTTATATCGCACTTTTCTATTGTTATATACTCAAAGCGCTCACAGAGAAGTGAAGCCATCATTCATTCACACGATGGTGGTGGTAAGCTACATCTGTAGCCACAGGCTGCCCTGGGGTAGACTGACGGAAGCGTGGCTGCCAGTTTGCGCCTACGGCCCCTCCGACCACCACCTATCATTCATTCATCATTCATTCACCGGTGGTGAGCGGCACCGGGGGCAAAGGGTGAAGTGTCCTGCCCAAGGACACAACGGCAGCGATTTGGATGTCAATAGGTGGGAAGCGAACCTGCAACCCTCAGGTTTCTGGCACGGCCGCTCTACCCACTATGCCATGCCGCCCCCCAAATACTAATCAAATATCACCATAATTAATTCGCTGGCCTGATCTGGCCAGGGGGCCTTGACACATAGCAATTGCATGGATTATATTCCATAGTGTTTTTCCACCCTTTGGCACTATATTCCACATTCACCCATTCATATACACATTCACACACTAATGGCGGGAGCTACCATGCAAGGCCCTAACCAAGAACAGCAGGAGCAAGGCTGAAGTGTCTTGCCCAAGGACACAACGGATGTGACTAGGATGGCAGAAGCTGCAGAAATCGAACCTGGAACCCTCAAGTTGCTGGCACAGCCGCCACAGTCGGGTTTAATTGTGCTAAATGGCTTAAGAAAAACGGCTGTAAATTCCCCCTGCTGGGGCCCGCTTTGGACCCTCCTGTGAGAAGAGCTTCTATGGAACATTGAGCTCCTCAAGTCATTTTGGCTGAATGACTATAGATCAAGGATGTTCAACTTCATTGTTTTGGGGGCCACATTTCCAGAAAGCTTCTCCCTTCACTATTAGAGTAGCGGTTTCCCGAATCTGGGTGTGGATTCAAAGTTGAAGCATTTTGTACTTGTGTGTTGGGCGTCCTGTTTCGCCAAAGTAAAGCACACCAATTTCCTAAATGTAATGTTGTGAATTGTTCAATAAAAAAGCAGAGTTCACAGTCATGAAGTTGATTAGTTTGTCTGGAGGCAGCATGTAGTTATAGCATCTGCAGCATTGACGAGTCCAATAAATGGCCGAATAAGCAATATCCAAAGTGCAGGAGCGCTCTGCTGTTTTTTAAGGACCTTCTGCAAAAAAGCCAGTCTAAGATCATCTCTATGACAGCACTCTATAACGCTTACAAGAATCTGCAACAAAAATTGGAGTCTCTTCCAAGTTTTTGGAACTGAACTCATAGGCCACAAATAATAGAAAATGACCTACAGTTGGGAACTCGCATGGCTGCAGTTTTAGTGACCCTAAGAAACATGAACTAGGAGAACAGAGAGAAAGTAAGATCAGTGTGGAGGGGGGCGTGGTTTGCAGGCCTGCAGCGAAGCAGGGTGTGCCAAGATCGGCCTAGAAGGCAGCAACAAGTGCGTTGATGGCCCACCTGGGCCTTGTTATCTAATTACTTGTCGCTCTGTATAAGCAGCAACCGGGAGGAGAGACGTGGTTGGAGATGGCTGAGAGCGAGGCTAGCTGTATATACAGTACATATTGCATCATCATGCTTCATTTGTAGGTATATTTGAGTTGATTTAATTTCCTTTACTTATGTCCTCTGTGTATTTAGTTTTTTTTTCCATGTCTATTGACACATTTTCATTTTCAATCTATGAATGTACAACTGTTTGTTTATTTTCTTGACCATTGACCAAAGAAGAGGAATAATAAGCTAAAACACATGATCTGTGTGTAATATTGGCTGCATTTATGATAGTTGTTTGTGTGCCATGTTGTTCCAGACCACAGCAATCATTACCCAGCTTGCAAAGACTGTAATAAAACCATTAGAAGAAGACAGCCTGACATTTCCTTTAACTTGGACACGCATCTATACCTTTGGCCCACCCTGGCTTTGACCTGTTTGACCTGTTTGACCTGCTGCCCTCGGGAAGGCGCGGCAGGTCCATCAGGTCTAAGACAGGCTCAAGGACAGTTTTTTCCCTAAAGCCATAACCACTATGAACTCTCATTGGCACTGATTTTATAGTTTAGCACCTCTCTGTGTGAAATCTTTACTTCCACCCACAATCTGAATAGTTATTGTATATGATATAATATTTATTTCTAACATGATGCCCGATTGTAGCTGAGATAGGCGCCAGCGCCCCCCGCGACCCCGAAAGGGAATAAGCGGTAGAAAATGGATGGATGGATGATACCCACCTGTTCCCAATTAGCCTGCACACCTGTGTGTTATTGTTAGACCCGCTCGACATCCATTGCTTTCCTCCTCTCTAAGGTTCTCATAGTCATTATTGTCACCGATGTCCCACTGGGTGTGAGTTTTCCTTGCCCTTATGTGGGCCTACCGAGGATGTGGTAGTGGTTTGTGCAGCCCTTTGAGACACTAGTGATTTAGGGCTATATAAGTAAACATTGATTGATTGATTGATTATTTCCTGTAACAACACAGTGAACATAAATCATTCTCAGGACTGGACTGTGCACCTTACCTCCTTTTGTACAATTCTTCTTTTTTGTTTTCTTCCTATGTTTCGCATATTTTGTAGACTGTCTCACTGATACTGGACTTGCTTTTAATCTCATTGTACCTGTCTGTAGTGACAATAAAAGGTATTCCATTCTGCTATATTATATTCTAATCTACAAACCCCGTTTCCATATGAGTTGGGAAATTGTGTTAGATGTAAATATAAACGGAATACAATGATTTGCAAATAATTTTCGACCCATATTCAGTTGAATATGCTACAAAGACAACATATTTGATGTTCAAATTCATAAACATTTTTTTTTTTTTGCAAATAATTATTAACTTTAGAATTTGATGCCAGCAACACGTGACAAAGAAGTTGGGAAAGGTGGCAATTTATACTGATAAAGTTGAGGAATGCTCATCAAACACTTATTTGGAACATCCCACAGGTGTGCAAGCTAATTGGGAACAGGTGGGTGCCATGATTGGGTATAAAAACAACTTCCCAAAAAATGCTCAGTCTTTCACAAGAAAGGATGGGGCGAGGTACACCCCTTTGTCCACAACTGTGTGAGCAAATAGTCAAACAGTTTAAGAACAACCTTTCTCAAAGTGCAATGGCAAGAAATTTAGGGATTTCAACATCTAGGGACGGCGTGGCGCAGTGGGAGAGTTTCCGTGCGCAACCCGAGGGTCACTGGTTCAAATCCCACCTAGAACCAACCTCGTCACGTCCGTTGTGTCCTGAGCAAGACACTTCACCCTTGCTCCTGATGGTTGCTGGTTGGCGCCTTGCATGGCAGCTCCCTCCATCAGTGTGTGAATGTGTGTGTGGATGGGTAAATGTGGAAGTAGTGTCAAAGCGCTTTGAGTACCTTGAAGGTAGAAAAGCGCTATACAAGTACAACCCATTTATTTATCTACGTTCCATAATATCATCAAAAGGTTCAGAGAATCTGGAGAAATCACTCCACGTAAGCAGCATGGCCGGAAACCAACATTGAATGACCGTGACTTTCGATCCCTCAGACGGCACTGTATCAAAAACCGACGACAATCTCAAAAGGATATCACCACATAGGCTCAGGAACACTTTAGAAAACCACTGTCACTAAATACAGTTTGTCGCTACATCTGTAAGTGCAAGTTAAAGCTCTACTATGCAAAGCGAAAGCCATTTATCAACAACATCAAGAAACTCCACCGGCTTCTCTGGGTCCGAGATCATCTAAGATGGACTGATGCAAAGTGGAAAAGTGTTCTGTGGTCTGACGAGTCCACATTTCAAATTGTTTTTGGGAATATTCGACATTGTGTCATCCGGACCAAAGGGGAAGCGAACCATCCAGACTGTTATCGATGCAAAGTTGAAAAGCCAGCATGTGTGATGGTATGGGGGTGCATTAGTGCCCAAGGCATGGGTAACTTACACATCTGTGAAGGCACCATTAATGCTGAAAGGTACATACAGGTTTTGGAACAACATATGCTGCCATCCAAGCGCCGTCTTTTTCGTGGACGCCCCTGCTTATTTCAGCAAGACAATCCAGGGCCACATCCAGCATGTATTACAACAGCGTGGCTTCGTAAAAAAAGAGTGCGGGTACTTTCCTGGCCTGCCTGCAGTCCAGACCTGTCTCCCATCGAAAATGTGTGGCGCATTAAGAAGTGTAAAATAGGACAGCAGAGACCCCGGACTGTTGAATGACTGAAGCTCTACAAAAAACAACAATGGGAAAGAAGTCCACTTTCAAAGCTTCAACAATTAGTTTCCTCAGTTCCCAAACGTTTATTGAGTGTTGTTAAAAGAAAAGGTGATGTAACACAGTGGTGAACATGCCCTTTCCCAACTACTTTGGCACGTGTTGCAGCCATGAATTTCTAAGTTAATTATTATTTGCAAAAAAAAAATAAAGTTTATGAGTTTGAACATCAAATATGTTGTCTTTGTAGTGCATTCAATTGAATATGGCTTGAAAAGGATTTGCAAATCATTGTATTCCGTTTATATTTAAATTTAACACAATTTCCCAACTCATATGGAAACGGGGTTTGTAACTCTTATATATGTCTTTGAATTTTTTGCGGCTCCAGACTTATTACTTCTTTGTATTTTTGGTTCAATCTTCCAAAGACATGCACCTGGGGATAGGTTGATTGGCAACACTAAATTGGCCCTAGTGTGTGAATGTTGTCTGTCTATCTGTGTTGACGACTTGTCCAGGGGGTAACCCGCCTTCCGCCCGATTGTAGCTGAGATAGGCGCCAGCGCCCCCGCGACCCCAAAAGGGAATAAGCGGTAGAAATGGATGGATGGATGGATGGCTTTTTCAACATTTTGGGTTGCCGACCCCTGCTGTAGACCTCCATAAATACTGTACTGTACATAGTAATCTGAGTATTCTGTTGGCGCATTTACCATGTTTGACCACTAGGTGACGCCTGCAATGCAGATGGGGCGTGGTCACCAGTGCACTTCCGGTCGCGGCGGACATTTTTTTGTCGTTGAGACTGACAGAAAACAGAAACCCTGCTCGAGCTGCCGTGACGATAATAACGCTTATTTTGTTGTTGCCTCCAACGAATATTGGTGAGTCCAATCAATACGACAACGACAAAATATTGCTATTACTTCAATTGTTTTTTGAATAGTAAGAGACTTGTCGCAGTGTATATCATCGTGACTTCTCGGAATGCGGGGGGGGGGGGGGGGGGGGGGGGGGTCGGGGCGGATAAGGGCTTTTAAACACAAACGAGTGACATTTTCTTTTCGTGATTCCGTTCAACTAATACATGAATACATATATGAATGTGTAAATTGACATGTTACATTAGAATGTCTGAGCTTTATGTCGTTTAATAGAGCCTTTTTCGAGGGTGGGGGCGTGGTCATGACAGCGCAGTGCATCGATTGAAATTAACAGGCACATAATGTTCCCTATAAAATTTGCCTAATCCATCCATCCATTTCCTACCGCTTATTCCCTTTGGGGTTGCAGGGGGCGCTGGTGCCTATCTCAGCTACAATCGGGCGGAAGGCGGTTTACACCCTGGACAAGTCGCAGTGCATCGATTGAAATTAACGGGCACATAATGTTCCCTATAAAATTTGCCTAATCCATCCATCCATTTCCTACCGCTTATTCCCTTTGGGGTTGCAGGGGGCGCTGGTGCCTATCTCAGCTACAATCGGGCGGAAGGCGGTTTACACCCTGGACAAGTCGCAGTGCATCGATTGAAATTAACAGGCACATAATGTTCCCGATAAAATTTGCCTAATCCATCCATCCATTTCCTACCGCTTATTCCCTTTGGGGTTGCAGGGGGCGCTGGTGCCTATCTCAGCTACAATCGGGCGGAAGGCGGTTTACACCCTGGACAAGTCGCCACCTCATCACAAGGCCAACACCGATAGACAGACAACATTCACACACTAGGGCCAATTTAGGGTTGCCAATCAACCTATCCCCAGGTGCATGTCTTTGGAGGTGGGAGGAAGCCGGAGTACCCGAAGGGAACCCACGCAGTCACGGGGAGAACATGCAAACTCCACACGGAAAGATCCCGAGCCCAGGATTGAACCCTGACTACTCAGGACTAGGGCTGGGCGATATTGCCTTTTTTATATATCGCGATATTTTTAGGCCATGTCGCAATGTACGATATATATTACGATATTTTGCATTGGCCTTGAATGAACACTTGATGCATATAATCACAGCAGTATGATGATTATACAGTGGGGCAAAAAAGTATTTAGTCAGCCAGCGATTGTGCAAGTTCTCCCACTTCAAATGATGACAGAGGTCTGTCATTTTCATGTTAAGTACACTTCAACTGTGAGAGACAGAATGTGAAAAAGAAATCCAGGAATTCACATTGTAGGAATTTTAAAGAATTTATTTGTAAATTATGGTGGAAAATAAGTATTTGGTCAACCATTCAAAGCTCTCACTGATGGAAGGAGGTTTTGGCTCCAAATCTCACGATACATGGCCCCATTCATTCTTTCCTTAACACGGATCAATCGTCCTGTCCCCTTAGCAGAAAAACTGCCCTAAAGCATGATGTTTCCACCCCCATGCTTCACAGTAGGTATGGTGTTCTTGGGATGCAACTCAGTATTCTTCTTCCTCCAAATACGACCAGTTGAGTTTATACCAAAATGGATACATGGATGATACAGCAGAGGATTGGGAGAATGTCATGTGGTCAGATGAAACCAAAATAGAACTTTTTGGTATAAACTCAACTGGTGGTGTTTGGAGGAAAAACAATACTGAGTTGCATCCCAAGAACACCGTACCTACTGTGAAGCATGGGGGTGGAAACATCATGCTTTGGGGCTGTTTTTCTGCTAAGGGGACAGGACGATTGATCCGTGTTAAGGAAAGAATGAATGGGGCCATGTATCCTGAGATTTGGAGCCAAAACCTCCTTCCATCAGTGAGAGCTTTGAATGGTTGACCAAATACTTATTTTCCACCATCATTTACAAATAAATTATTTTAAATTCCTCCAATGTGAATTCCTGGATTTTTTCACATTCTGTCTCTCACAGTTGAAGTGTACCTATGATGAAAATGACAGACCTCTGTCATCATTTGAAGTGGGAGAACTTGCACAATCGCTGGCTGACTAAATACTTTTTTGGCCCACTGTATGTGTCTACATTAAAACATTCTTCTTCATATTGCATTCATATATGCTACTTTTAAACTTCCATGCAGAGAGGGAAATCACAACTAAGTCAATTGACCAAAAGTGTATTTATTAAAGTTATTAAGCAATGGCACAAACATTCAAGTCATTTCCAAAACATAAAGTACAAGATTGTCAGAGACATTTTAAGTGTCAAATAAAAATGGGCTGCATAATAGGAAATGAAATAGTATTCGTCCTTCACTATGTGGTATGTTACTAAGGTTATGAAATTCTCTTCATTCTCTAGCGAGTGACTTTTCAAATGATGCTACATATTAGCAGTAATGCTACTTTTTATAGCAACGCTTTTTGCCCCCACACTTGACATATTACGGTTGTCTGTTCGACACATTCCCGCTTGAAGCCGAACCACCGCCAGACGATGGAAACCCTGCTCTTTTTATTGGGAATCAAGTCTATCTTCATTTGTTACCAGATCCGCACCTTCTTTCACTCGTACGGCTAGGTTAGCAGCTAACGTAGCCCAGTTTTCTACCTCTCTGCTCTGCGAGGGCGGACACGTATGTGATGTATGACGTGACAGTACGTGACGTATGTAAGAATGTGCGCCTGCTTGTCTGTTAGAAGGAAAGAGCGAGAAGAGCCTGAAGTGTACGCCCGCAGCTAAAAGCAACTGCGTGAGAACGTATACTCGAATATTTCGATATAGTCATTTTCTATTTCGCACATAAACAAACTCGGGATATATTGTATATATTGTATATATTGCCCAGCCCTACTCAGGACCTTCATATTGTGAGGCAGACACACTAACCCCTCTGCCACAGTGAAGCCCAGGCACATAATGTTCCCTATAAAAGTTGGCTTATCCTTATTTAACATAATTCAAGTCATTGGCTAAATATAATACGTGAAATGTGTCGTGGTTATGTTAATAGTTTGTTTCTGTGTTTTGCATCAGAAGCAGCAGTTATGTTCTACACATGTGGACCCAATGAAGCTATGGTGGTTTCAGGTAAGATTTTGTAATACTGATAGTTTGTTGGAGTTCAGTTTAGCCGTAATACACATTTTTAGTTAAATGATAGAGCAAAACTTTGTTTACAAACATCACAGTTTGCAACTTTGTCAGGTGACTAGATTAAGAAAGGGGCAACGTTTATGTAATTACTAAAGAAAACAGTTTCAGAATAAGTGGTTCAAATATTAGAATTATCTTCCATCCATCCATTTTTCTCTGCTTGGCTGAGGTCGGGTTGCGGGGGCAGCAGCCTAAGCAGCCCCGACTTCCCTCTCCCCAGCCACTTTGTCCAGCTCCTCCCGGGGAATCCGAGGCGTCCCCAGGCCAGCCGGGAAACATAGTCTTCCCAACGTGTCCTGGGTCTTCCCCCCCGGCCTCCTGTTGGTCGGATGTGCCCTAAACACCTCCCTCAGGAGGCGTTCGCGTGGCATCCTGACCAAATGCCCGAACCATCTCATCTGGCTCCTCTAGATATGGAGGAGCAGCGGCTTTACTTTGAGCTCCCCCCGGATGACAGAGCTTCTCACCCTATCTCTAAGGGAGAGACCCGCCACCCGGCGGAGGAAACTCATTTGGACCGCTTGTACCCGTGATCTTGTCTTTTCGGTCATAACCCAAAGTTCATGACCATAGATGAGGATGGGAACGTAGATCGACCGGTAAATTGAGAGCTTTGCCTTCCGGCTCAGCTCCTTCTTCACCACAACGGATCGATACAGCATCCGGATGACTGAAGACACCACACCAATCTCACGATACACTCTTCCCACACTCGTGAACAAGACTCTGAGGTACTTGAACTCCTCCACATGGGGCAAGATCTTCTCCCCAACAAGGAGATAGCACTCCACCCTTTCCCGGGTCAGAAACCATGGACTCAGACTTAGAAGTGCTGATTCTCATCCCAGTCGCTTCACACTCTGCTGCGAACCGATCCAGTGAGAGCTGAAGATCCTGGCCAGATGAAACCATCAGGACCACATCATCTGCAAAAAGCAGAGACCTAATCCTGCAGCCACCAAACCGGATCCCACTCAACGCCCTGACTGCGCCTAAAAGTTCTGTCCATAAAAGTTCTGTCCATAAAAGTTATGAACAGAATCGGTGACAAAAGGGCAAAGTTTACGTAATCACTGAAGAACACAGTTTCAGATTAAGAGGTTCAAATATTAGAATTACGCTAATCCTCAAAGCCACTGTGTAGGTATATTTACTTATTAGACAAAATAATTGAATCAATCACTACTGGTCTGTAAAGATATTTTGCATCAAAATTGCTATCATTTTCATAACCATTTCCACAACCTTACATGTTCTAGGTTTGAATATTCCAGCAAAGAAAAATGGAAGTAAATTTGAGTGGATCTTGGGGTGATACATTTGTATATCTACAATATCCATTACTTTTTATAACAAAACAAATCCTGAGTACAGTAGTTTTCGATTTTTTTCACCAAGTACCACCTCAGAAAACACTGGCTCTTAAAAGTACCACCATAAAGACCAACATTCTGATACAGTAGCGTAATAGGCCTGGATATCAATTTAAAACAAGGCAGATGTTTTATTTAACAAGAATATACACATAGTTTGAAACAGTAACACAGTGTTTGAATATTTATTAAAGGGATTTTTTTTGGCGTACTACGAGTTTGGCAAAAACTGTATTAGTAAATACAGACGGCGAACAACTATTGCTACTTGTAACATTTTAAGAATCAATGATTTTGACTTTTTTTGTGGGGGAAATCCTGTGTGAAGACATTATGAAGTAACTTGAGTAGTGTTGTTTTTTTGCGTCCAAGGTTTCTCCATAATGAATGCATTTAGTTATACATTAGTAAATGCCATGTTTACATCATACCGCCTCTTCTTTTTTCCCTTCCAGGCTTCGGCCGTTCTCCTCCACTAATGATCGCTGGAGGACGAGTGTTTGTCCTCCCTTGTATTCAGAAGCTCCAAAGGTGATTGCTCCAATCTTACTTTTTTGTGCGTCACAAAACATGGCGGTAATTGCTGGTATAGATCAAGTTTTAATATGCGTTTTTTAAAATAGTTGGTGTTAGTAAGCCATAGTGGGGTGGGCCCCCAATGCTTTATCAGTATCATACTTCAAACCCAACTTCGAAAAGCTGTGCATTACAAAACGTGCTCAAAAAATGAGCACCATTTGTTGTATTTATATTTGTTTATAGGTTAAAGGGGAACTGTACTTTTCTGGAATTTTACATATCGTTCACAAGTATTACAAGAGACAAGAAAGCTCATTTTATTTTATTTTATATTTTAGTAGTCTAAAGATGATAAACGCTTATAAGATGCGGCAAATGGTAGTTACCATTTTAGCCTTCAAAGCCCTCTAAAACAACTTCAAAACCTCCCATCAATGTTTTATACACACGCTGCAAGTACATATATAATGCAGTAACAGACTTGTTATTAATAATATGTACAATATTTACTGTATTTTGCTCATTTTATGCACTACCAGAACTTATTTCCTCAGCGCATTAATTTCCGTTCATTTAACAACGCACTTCTGACTTCCAGAAACAAATTAAGGCAGACTTGTTAATAGATAACAAAAATCACTCTTTTTGGACAATGAGCATTTACAACATTATCTTTTTGAAGCTGAATATACAGAGGATGAACTGCTGGTTATAGAAAGAAAGCACGAACAGAGGGTGAAACGTTCGAGCTGACAGAAGCCAAGAGAGTCAGGACCGGCGTGACTTTACGCTGCAAATGTGGAACTTGGAGCCAAGCTATGCCGACATAAATCTAGTGCCTATCCAAAGCCAACTGGAAAAAACAAGCCCGGCCAGCTTGACCAAACAAGACAGTTTTCCATCGTGTGAGTCACTATCATTGATCATGATACACATCATGCAGCGCGTCATGCTTGTTAGTACAACTACATCGGAGTACGTCGATCTAGATGTGTACAAACAACACATGTGTGTTAATACTTTAAAGATACTGTAATATGACTGTTCATGTTTTTCAGTCAGTACAGATTGATGTCCTATTGTGTTGTGCATTACAAACTTAAAAGCCATTCAGCTGCTTATACAGAAGCTATGTGACGGCAAATACCGTAGAAAGCTGTTGCAAAATAAGGTTTTACTACGCTTGAAAAAGGGTTCCGCAGTGATTGCTTTTATAATAACAATGTTGCTACAGCTTGGCTATTATACAGATTAGGGAACAAAATTAAGTATTGCTGGCGATTTCTGGATGCATTTTTAAAATCATTTAGAGGCAGAATGGATTGCTCCCATTAGCTGCATTGCTAGCTACCTAGAACAAGCAGATTTTTTCAAATTAGAATGCAAAAAATAAATGTGTGTTCTTTTCTCTAATAAGGATTGTAAGGCATAATTTAAAAAAAAAGTGCAGTTCCCCCTTGAAAGTATTGTATATTTCGCTTCTGAGTTAATTAATGTTGCTGATCAATTTGAATGTATTATTTATCAATCAATCAATGTTTATTTTTATAGCCCTACATCACAAGAGTCTCAAAGGGCTGCACAAACCACGACGACATCCTTGGTTCAGATCCTACATAAGGGCAAGGAAAACCTCACAACCTAGTGGGATGTCAATGTGAATGACTATGAAAAACCTTGGAGAGGATTGCAGATGAAGCTTTATTAAGTTTGTTTAATTTTATTTTTCAATTTCAAATGGTTCAAGTTGGTAAAAATATATTTATAGTTTAAATAAGGATTTAATATTTATTCCAATTTTAGGCAAATTATTGCACTTTAAATAATTTCTATTACAGACTAAAAACAGTGTTAATAAAGTTATTCTTAGTTCTAAGTGGATCTATATTTCTTTTTAGTATTTTTTTACGTTAATATTGATACAATGTCATGCAAAGGTGTAGGTACTTATCAGTTTTATTCACAAATGATACTATTTATAGTCGTGGAAGGGACGTAAAATGTTTTCTTCTTCTTCGGGGGGCGTGACAGAAAATTCCTGAGAAGCACTGTCACAAGCTCAGGGGAGTGGTTGATAATTGACTTTGCCGTCTCTCGCACTGGCTCATGTCCTCCTATAATATAATACAGAGCACAATCTTGTTACTATGCCTCTGTTTCTGCTTTGTGACTACAGTGGAACATCTTAATATTGAGCACACACCAACGTTCACAAAAGGAAATAATGGCCGTTTTAATAATCTGTTCCGGGGTCAAACCGTGAACGCCATTAAATCTTTATTGCATATAAAGGCAATGTTTCAGGCAACATTTTAACATTATTTGCTGTGCAAGTTTAAAAAGAAGTCAACTACCGTACTTTATAGTAAAGCAAAACAACACTAGAATGCTCACCTTTTGATGATACGTAACGTGTTTTCAAATCTGGCCCACCACATCATTGTATGTGGCTGGCAAGAGTCTAGAAATAATGTGCGTCTATAAGGGATGTAACAAGATGGCAATCACGGTTATTGTGACCAAAATTATCAAGCTTATTACTATCACGGCATTGTTGAATGTGCTCAAAAAGTATACACACACTGAAATCTTTTCCCCAATCATTATCGAAAAAAAAAATGTTATGGACCGCATGAATTCGCATTTAATTTAAACTTGAAAAACTAACTGATCATGCAACAAAGATATATTACAATTTATTTTTGAAAAAATAAATACTTAACTATCTGGTAGTGACTTACAGTGGGGCAAACAAGTATTTAGTCAGCCAGCGATTGTGCAAGTTCTCCCACTTCAAATGATGACAGAGGTCTGTCATTTTCATCATAGGTACACTTCAACTGTGACAGACAGAATGTGAAAAAAAAATCCAGGAATTCACATTGGAGGAATTTCAAAGAATTTATTTGTAAATGATGGTGGAAAATAAGTATTTGGTCAACCATTCAAAGCTCTCACTGATGGAAGGAGGTTTTGGCTCAAAATCTCACGATACATGGCCCCATTCATTCTTTCCTTAACACGGATCAATCGTCCTGTCCCCTTAGCAGAAAAACAGCCCCAAAGCATGATGTTTCCACCCCCATGCTTCACAGTAGGTATGGTGTTCTTGGGATGCAACTCAGTATACTTCTTCCTCCAAACACGACCAATCAATCTTTGATTGATTGGTTGAGAATTTTATTAGTAGATTGCACAGTACAGTACATATTCCGTACAATTGATCACTAAATGGTAACACCCGAATAAGTTTTTCAACTTGTTTAAGTCTGGGTTCACATTAATCAATTCATGGTAACCTTCAGATTGTTAATTTTGGTATCGGTTGATATCGGGATCAGACATGAAGTACTATACTGTAATATCAACCATCACTATTGTGTAAATAGAAAGTAAGTACTCGTAAAATACGATTGTGACATGTTGCGTAGCGAGAGAGGAAGGGAAGTACCGGTAATAGACTTAACATTCATAACTGATACTGAAAATTTTAAGATCAATGTAGGAGTCTTTGCCATTCGCAATGAGCAGAAAGGACAGAGATCCGTCTATTGTTTTCCTACATTGCAACAAGATACATTTTCAGTTCTACTGTTCGTATTACACTTGTCCTTTCTGCCCTTTTCTGTTATGTCATCAAAACAAAATGTTAAAACAAGTCCAAATTAAAAGAAAAATGCACTTGTGGAGTTAATACATCTCATGTTTACAGTAAGATATGCTGACATGGTATTTCTAAAGGCGGTTTGACCTATTGAAGTTTTGTGCAATTTCAGAAGTATATTTTGAAGAAGGGGAACTACTCTATTACCGTACACAAGAGTCCTGATCCATGCTTCTTGTTGTTACAGAATCACTCTGAACACTCTGACTCTAAATGTGAAGAGTGACAAAGTCTACACCCGCCATGGTGTCCCCATCTCTGTCACTGGCATTGCTCAGGTAACATTTGAAAAATATCCAATTGTTATTAAAAGGTTTAATTTAATCTGTCTTAATGCTCTTGGGCAATCAAGAGGGTCAGTGGTAGCACTGATGTGCGCGCCGTTAAACTTTTTTTTTTTTTAAAGTCACCTTGTCTCTCTGACAAACCACAACACAGAGGTGTGTCTTTAAATGTCAACACATAACAATGGCTGCCGAGGTCCTATTGCAGACTCCCAGCGGTCATACTTGCCAACCCTCCCGGATTTTCCGGGAGACTCACGAAATTCAGCGCCTCTCCCGAAAACCTCCCGGGACAAATTTTCTCCCGAAAATCTCCCGAAATTCAGGCGGAGCTGGAGGCCACGCCCTCTTCAGCTCCATGCGGACCTGAGTGACGTGTCGACAGCCTGTTTTCACGTCCGCTTTCCCACAATATAAACAGCGAGCCTGCCCAATTACGTAATAACTGTAGAATAATCGAGGGCGAGTTCTTGTTTTCTTATGTGGGTTTATTGTTAGGCAGTTTCATTAACGTCCTCCCAGCGCGGTAACAACACACAATAGCATCAGTCACGTTTTCGTCTACCGTAAAGCAGTTCATCTGCCGTAAACAGCAATGTTGTGACACTCTTAAACAGGACAATACTGCCATCTACTGTGCATGCATATGTGACAATAACATCTACGGGTTTTAGAGAGCTCAGAAGAACGAGGAAAATACAGCCATGGCGACACCGACGACGAGTAAGATGAAGGAATACGCTTGTAAGTTCCAAGCCGCAGCTGCGATTGGACCTGGATAGCCTCCGGGAAGAAGTAGTGGACTACCAATTGCTTGGCAGTGAAGATCTTCCTCAGGAAGCAAAGATTGACCGGTTTTGGGCCACGCTAGGGAGAGATGGAAGATTCCAGACTCTAGTGCATTTGATGAAAGCACTTTTGTGCGTGCCACACAGCAATGCATCATCAGAGAGGGTGTTCAGCATCGTTAGAAAAATAGTGACAGAGAATAGAACAAGGATGGACAATTCAACCCTTAACTCAAAAATGAGTAGATGAGTGTTATGTGTGTGTGTAACAAAATGAACACTGAAATTCAAGTATTTCTCTTATTTATATGCATATATATACACATATAATGAGTATATATATATATACATATAATAAGTATTCACTAAAAGTCAAGTATTTTCATATATATATATATATATATATATATCTATGAAATAGCCCTGCGATGAGGTGGCGACTTGTCCAGGGTGTACCCTGCCTTCCGCCCGATTGTAGCTGAGATAGGCGCCAGCGCCCCCCGCGACCCCGAAAGGGAATAAGCGGTAGAAAATGGATGGATGGATGGATCTATGAAATACTTGACTTGGTGAATTCTAGCTATATACTCCTCCCCTCTTAACCACGCCCCCATCCCACCCCACCCCACCCCCCACCTCCTGAAATCGGAGGTCTCAAGGTTGGCAAGTATGCCAGCAGTTTACCTCTCTATTCTAGACAAATCCTAATACAATCCAAGACTCAGTGCTGTGTCTTTTTTGTTACCAGGTGAAGATCCAGGGCCAGAACAAGGAGATGCTGGCCACTGCCTGCCAGATGTTCATGGGAAAGTCAGAGCATGAGATTGCCAACATTGCCCTGGAGACCCTGGAGGGCCACCAGAGGGCCATCATCGCCCACCTGACTGTGGAGGTGATGTACTGTGGTGACGCTTACACTTAAGAATAATCACCTCTGTCCCAACTTTATGTGACAAAGGCTGCTTCTACACCAAGACGGCTAATGTTATACAGAGTGCAACCTCCCTAACCTTATCCCTGTCCACACACAACTAATGCCATTGTTCAAGCTTTGGTTTAAGACCTCCCTACCACCTCCGTCCGCTGGTGCAATGCAACCTAGTATGCATGCCCGGGAAAATGGCAGACATGAATATAATACGTCATAGTCAACTCTAACCAGGAAGTGTATCCTTACTCAGCAGTCTGGTATTTGAAGTATTTCAATATAGCCTATTGCCACATATTTTTTAACAGTGAACCTTGCTTGCCTCACCATCAGCAGCTGTTAGACTAACCATTCATGTAGTGCATCACACCTGAGCCATCATAGATGAATAACATTTTTAATGGACATGTGAAAGTAAACAATGTGATAAAGAACAGTTTACAACAATCAATCTAGGGATCTACATATCTGGGCAGGACACTCCTCACTCTTTTGCCTTTACCTTCATTGTCCATTCTTGCAATTCTGCCTGTACTTGGAGGCTGAAATGGCGGTAGTTTTTTGGGCTACTTAATGGCTTCACAGTAGTTATGGAGTACAAAACTAGGCGTTGAGTAATCGTTCAACATATATCACGGCCAATAACTAATCAAGTCTGCTTTGCCAGTCCAAACGCCGTTTTCCGTAGTCTTCCCTCATCGGCCAGGTAATACAAAGCACACGCTACCTTTTTTATCACATCCACGGGAGCCCACATTCTCGTTGTCTCCCCTTTGACAAATGGACGAAGTTGTTCGGTAAGTAAAATCACAGCTGACCTGGACATTCGAAAGTTCTCTTGCCATTCCTCTGGCACAACGCACCCGTTGACAAACATATCCCACCAGGTTGCCGTTCTTTTAGGGTTTATCCAAAGCCCGTCGCTCAACATTGCTATGTTGCCGTCTGAGATGTGTCGTATCCGAAATAGCTGTGTTTCCTTCTCTTAAGGTATTCATGTATGATTTCTACAGGCGCCTGTACATTTAGTAGAAGGACAAACACGGCCACGTCTGGATGATTGTTAGGTTCAAACACTGATGACATCTATTAAAACGAAGCGAAGCAAGGAATCATGCAGACAGATAAATTTTGCTCAATTGAGGAAAGATGTTATTTGGGCTGTACTCTAGTTACAGATCCAAAAAACACTCTAAAGTCTAGCCCACGTGCTTCCTCTATTTATTTGGGAGGTCCCTGGTTACATCACTGAAGCTGTCGCTGAGGGAAAGATGTAATCTCGACAGCTCCAGTTACACACAATATTATAATTAAACAAGAAATGCAAATGTGTTGAAAATGGTGATATTGCCTTGTCTCTGCTCTGTCTGCGTCACGGCGGTGTTCGGCCTTGGCAGTCAACAGGCCGTTCCTGGACACAGACACTGATACAAGACTGGCTTCCAATCTTTTGGATTGCCATCTTTGCACAGACAAAGAAAAATACCACTTCATCACAATTAATAACTATAGCACCGGCCCTTAAGCATAAGAGTTGTGTGATAATATATACATAATTATTCCAACAATGATTCGCTTCTATCTTTCTAGTGGTTATACCTCCGAGTGGAAACTGGTTGTTAGTAAGCTGGCTGTGGTGCGTTCTTTCTGACGTCACTTCCTCTCCGAACTCAGTTTATAAACGATCAAAGAGTCCATACAGAGCTAAAAGCCAGAGATTCAAGAAATAGACGGCGCACTTACCCAGGTAAAAAGATATCCGAGGAGGAGAACCTTAAACGATGGCTTAGTGTGGCTGACACTGGGTTTAGGCCAAATAGTTATTTGTTTAAGGAGTTATCCGGCTTAATATAGGCAGGGCCTAAAAGTGTGTTTTATCTCTCACCTTGCGCAGGAGATCTACCAGGACCGCAAAAAATTTTCTGAGCAGGTCTTCAAGGTGGCCTCCTCTGACTTGGTCAACATGGGGATCGGAGTAGTCAGCTACACCCTCAAAGATGTCCATGATGACCAGGTACTTCACATGAAATGCTTTCCAGCTCCAGGGTTAGAACCTCTGAGAAGGTAGAGGAAACATTAAATACATGATTACTGTGTTGTTATTCCCCCTTTTTGTAGTACAGATGAAAGTGCAAAAATATTTTGGGACACCGCCACAAAATGTACTTGGAATAGCAAAAAGTTTAATAATAATAATCATACAATCAGAAAATGGAAATTATTGCAACAATAGAGGGTCTGTCCAGCCTCAGTACAATATAGCCAATACTATCCATCCATCCATCCATTTTCTACCGCTTATTCCCTTTCGGGGTCGCGGGGGGCGCTGGCGCCTATCTCAGCTACAATCGGGCGGAAGGCAGGGTACACCCTGGACAAGTCGCCACCTCATCGCAGGGCCAACACAGATAGACAGACAACATTCACACTCACATTCACACACTAGGGCCAATTTAGTGTTGCCAATCAACCTATCCCCAGGTGCATGTCTTTGGAAGTGGGAGGAAGCCGGAGTACCCGGAGGGAACCCACGCATTCACGGGGGAGAACATGCAAACTCCACACAGAAAGATCCCGAGCCTGGATTTGAACCCAGGACTGCAGGAACTTCGTATTGTGAGGCAGACGCACTAACCCCTCTGCCACCGTGAAGCCCTAGCCAATACTAATTCATTAAATATCAATTACATACTCAAATAAATATGCTAAACAGATGCTAGTGTTGTTTGCATACAGCTAACATGAAAATGAGCAGACAATGCTGCCAACAAACGGTTTCCTCCTCCCTCTGTTATACCGATCAGGTTTTTTCAAGCTAGTGAGTAGTTTTACTTTGTTTTAGTTGTTTTTAGAGCTGTCTTCAACTAATTATTTTCTTAGTCAAATATGACTTGTTAGGTTTTGGCCTATGGTCGACTATGGCCAGTCGAATTTATGGTGGTTTTTAAGAAAAATAAACTGATGGTGGGTGATATGTAGTAGTTTACACTGACTTGCCACTAGTTCTGTCACATGGATGTGCTGTAGCACATATATAGGTGAATAATTCCAAAATTAATTAAAAGGTTCTTAAAAAAGGGAAAACAATCTTTAATTAAAGTTAACAAAACAAAGATCTCTTTTGCGACTTGTTCCACCTAAAAAAAAACTTAACTCACAGCTGGTGATGTAAGATCTGGCACATAGCACCAGGAGGACTTCAAAATTGACTACAAATAAGGGAAATAGAATTTGTAACAATGTTTCTGCATATGAACGAACGGAATGATGATTACCTTTTTCCATAGGAGAGTTACACCTCTGGGGCAAAGCGGTGTGTCCTGTGAGGTTGATAGTTGAATCAACTCCCCTGAAATGAATCATCCATCCATCCATTTTTTACCGCTTGTTCCCTTTTGGGGTCGCGGGCGGCACTGGTACCTAACTCAGCTGCACATGGGCGGAAGGCGTCGTACACCCTGGACAAGTTGTATTACATTTTATTATACAGTTATCAACTTCTCTTGCATAACAGTTAAGAATATTTAAATTAGGACTGTTCTGATCCGATATTGATATTAAATATCAGTCTGACATCAACATCGGCTTGCCTCTTATACCTCCGATACAAGCAGTCCTGCAATGTGTTTTTACTTGTGCAAAGCTGGACAGCCAGTGAGCAGTTTAATGTCCTTCAATAAGCGCACAATGTTGGTCTTTTCTTCTAATTTAGTAAAGTCGTTTACAAATGCTAAACATGGTAGGCTGTAGGCTACCAGGAGCTAGCAGCTACTCAACAGTTAAACACCATAGCACACAACTTAGACATACGTGTCCTTAAATGACAATATTGTAGTCTAAAACATGTTTGTCAATACAAACAAGTATCAAATAATTATACTGTAGATGCATATAAAGTTTCCAAGGCAGAAACATATTAGAAAATGTTTAGTTCAGTAACAAATGTCATCCTCATTTAGCTTACTCATCATGATCTTAACTTAATGCATTATTGTGGCCACTCGGTGTCGCTAACACTTCAAACTAGAGACAGCATAAATCCTTCCTGTTGTGTTTTTCATACTTACCATTGTAATATGTTTGAGTAATTTCAATTGATCAAGACAACCGCCCACACTATAAAATAGTAAAAGTATGTATGATTTGTGCTGATATCTTATTGGATCAATATTAGTATCGTATCGGTAGTAAAAAAGTTGTATTGGGACACTCTTATTTAAAATAATCCTTGTTACGTCTTCTGAGGCACATGGCTGCGCTGGTAGCGTTCTTTCCAAGGCAGAAAACAAGCAGGAGTAGCGTGCAGGTAAGATTAAGTTTTACTAATAAAATTAACCAGGACAAAAATACAAAACTAAGGACGCTGACAAGTGTGGAGCTAAAACAAACCAAAATGTCACCAACGGTGAAAAACGAGGAATGCTGATGTATAAAAAAATCACTACAGTGAGGAAAAAAACCAGGATAACGTAAATGTTGCCTATAGCAAACATTGACCCAGCAACTACTGCTGGGTGACAGGAAACGCTAAAGGGGAGTGATTAACCAAAACACCTGGTGGGAGCACTAATTGCAAGACTAAGACGGGTGAGGAGAATCAGTGCCCATGGAAATCAACAGAAAACAGGGAAAGATGGTGCACCAGGAAACAGACTAAAACAGAAAAACTAGCAAACATAAATCATGCCATGAGCCAGGTAACGGATCATGACAAATCCTCACCTTAAAATTATTAAGATTGTCAAACAAAACATTTAATCGCATTGTCCATAGTTAACTTTCAGTGATCGCGATTAATCGCAGATCAATATGTTTTATTTAATCTTTAATAAGTGTACATTTGGCAGATAATTTTGAGTTTTTTAATAGTATTAATTCCATTCAATGTATCTTTTTTTCTTTGTTAATTTCTGCTTGCTATTTCTTTCCCGCTTGTGGCGCAACACCATCTGGAACGCAGCTGCGTGTTCCCACATTATGGGATGGACGGAGGGTCACACAGGACACACGTTATTCACGTTTAAAAAAAAATAGGACATATTTAACCCTTGTTTAATGTTCATATTGTTGTTACTTAGCCAGCGTGTGTGGGTCTGATGGACCCATTGCATTTTGTGGATTTTAATGTCTCACAATCAAACACTTTTATGTTAAAATACTGAACCGATGTTTACCTTATTCCAATAATCATCGGTTCAGTATTTTAACATAAAAGTGTTTAATGTGAGGCATTAAAAGCCTCAAAATACAACAGATCCATTAGACCCACAAACGCTGGCTAAGTAACAATATGAATGTGGCACGGAAAATTAATCTGCCAGTTTCTGCGTCCCACAAGGATTCTTCTTTTGTGTTTCTGCACCTGCGGTTCCCACACAAGGTTGCAACATTGTTTGTCAACACTGTCTGCTCTCATTTTCTCGCACATTTGACCCTCTGATGTTCTGTGTCCCTACACTCTTTCCTCCTCCTTTCTAGGCCTGCTCTGTGTGTGTGTGTGTGTGTGTGTGTGTGTGTGTGTGTGTGTGTGTGTGTGTGTGTGTGTGTGTGTGCGTGTGTGTGTGTGTGTGTGTGTGTGTGTGTGAGACCTGGACATCTTATATGTAGTGGAAATGTGTTGGGGGGGTGTATGGTGTGTGGTCATCAAATATGTATTCTGATGTATGTTTTTCACAGAAAATGTGCCAAAGTCAGTGAGTCTCAGTTTGAAAAATTAATTAATTGTATCATTTTTCTTTTAATAAAAGAATGAAAATGGGTCCCACAGACCCGAGCACCACACAAGGACATTTTCATTATCGTATTAACTTTGACAGCCCTAAAAATAAAGTTTTTTTTGAAGACGACAGGTTGACCCTGAAACAGAGAAATTGATTTTCTTTTTTTTTTTTTAAATGTCCAATCTATTTAAATGAAAAAACACCTGTCTGTTACAATAAAAATGGTTAAGAATAAAAAAGCAACAAGTTCTGGTCAAAGTAAGACACATTTTAGGTTGTGATGGTGAGGACACTGTGTAGCAGTTTGTATTTGCATGGTTTTATAAACCTTTTTAGGAACTGTGACGTCTTTTACCACAAATACACTTAGGTGGCCTTTATTGACTAAGTGTAGGCGACCACCGCCCTTCACCCTCTCCTTTTTCTCCCTTCAACCGCTCTGTACATTAGAGATGAATTACAGCAAAGTGCTACCATGGCAACCGTGTCCTGTTAGTCTGACGTGCACTTTTACACCCACAATAATAAACATGCAATAAAAAAGTATCAATAACACACATATTGTTACATTAAGAAGTGCAATCAAATCTTTTTCATAGCTAATGTCATGGTCACTGTCTACCAGGACTACCTCCACTCACTAGGTAAGGCCAGGACTGCCCAGGTGCAGAAGGATGCCAGGATTGGAGAGGCTCAGTACAAGCGGGATGCAGTCATCAGGGTAAAAAGGGCATCTTTACTCTATTTTCACGTCTACTGTACATCTAGTGAGAAAATCTCACCGTTTTGTGACCCCCATGCAGGAGGCCCAAGCCATGCAAGAGAAAGTGTCCGCTCAGTACAAGAACGAGATTGAGATGGCCAAATCCCAGAGGGACTATGAGCTGAAAAAGTCGGCCTATGACGTGGAGGTCAACACCAAGAAGGCAGAGTCAGAAATGGCCTATCAGCTTCAGGTACTAATAAGGTCCTCCTTATACTTCTGGGAAAACATCTCTGAGTCTTCGCACTAAACGCTCTTCACAGGTGGCCAAGACCAAACAGCTCATCGAGGAAGAGAAAATGCAAGTTCAGGTTGTGGAGCGAAGCCAGCAGATCATGCTGCAGGAGCAGGAGATCGTCCGCAAGGAGAAGGAGCTGGAGGCCAAAGTCAAGAAGCCCGCCGAGGCTGAGAAGTATCGTCTGGAGAGGCTGGCTGAGGCTCAGCGGTAAGAACTGCTCCAATCACTGACAAGCACAGTAGGAGGACATTTTTAATGCTGACAGCAGCAAACACTCAATACAATTCTCCACTTTGTTTGAAATTCAGTCTGTGAAAACTGGATGTCCTGAGTCCTTCTTCACTCTGAAAACTTCCTTAGCATGTCGTGCGCCTCCAAAAATTCAAATCTTGTAAAAGCTGTGTTGCAGTACATCATATCCTGGGTGTAAACCACTCCTTCACAACGCGTACAGCCCACTTTTGCAAAAACTATCTCATGATTTCTGATCATTTGCAATGAAAGTCCCCGTTTCAACATAGTGATTAATTCCAACCATACTTGCCAACCTTGAAATCTACGAATTTGGGGGTGGGGGGGTGTATATTGTAGCGTCCTAGAAGAGTTAGTGCTGCAAGGGGTTCTCTGTAGTTGTTCTGTTGTGTTACGGTGCGGATGTTCTCCCGAAATGCGTTTGTCATTCTTGTCTGGTGTGGGTTCACAGTGTGGCGCATATTTGTAACAGTGTTAAAGTTGTTTATACGGCCACCCTAAGTGTGACTTGTATGGCTGTTGACCAAGTATGTTTGGCATTCACTTGTGTGTGTGTGTGTGTGTGTGTGTGTGTGTACAAGCTGCACATAATATGTAACTGGGCCAACACGATGTTTGTATGGATGAAAAGCGAACGTGACAAGAGGCTGTTCTCAGGTCAGCATGCGGACCTGAGTGAGGACAGCATGCGGCTGTTAAAGGGGAACATTATCAGCAGACCTATGTAAGCGTTAATATATACCTTGATGGTGCAGAAAAGACCATATATTTTTTAACCGATTTCCGAACTCTAAATGGGTGAATATTGGCGAATTAAACGCCTTTCTGTTTATCCCTCTCTGAGCGACGACGTCAGAACGTGACGTCACATCGGTACTCAACGGCATTCTTCCCTACCACATCACACGCATCGAGTCAAATCAGCTCTGTTATTTTCTGTTTTTTTGACAATTTTCCGGTACCTTGGAGACATCATGCCTCGTCGGTGTGTTGCAACAACACGATCAGGGACGGATTCAAGTTGATTTACGTAAAATGCGCATCGATTAGCACGGCATACTAATCAATGCTAACATGCTATTTAGGCTAGTTGTGTACATATTGCAGCATAATGCCTCATTTGTAGCTATATTACCATCTAGCCTTTCCCTCCATCCACATTTAATGCCAAACAAACACTTAGCAATCGACGGATTTAAGTTGCTCCTGTGTCAAGAGATGCGAAAGTCCCTCGTTTGGTTTTTACCGGCGATGCTACGACAGAGATGGCACAGAGATGACAAGAATGTCTGGATATCCTGCGACACTCAAAGCAGATGCATTCCCAACGATAAAGTCAAAGAAATCACAAAGGAGAGTTTTGTTGATGTTATTGACTTATGTGCTAATCAGACATATTTGGTCGTGGCATGACTGCCGGCTAATCGATGCTAACATGCTATTTAGGCTACCTGTATGTACATATGAAACTATATTTACATCCAGCGTTTCCTTCCACCCACATTTAATGCGAAACAAACACTTACCAATCGGCGGATTTAAGTTTCTCCAGTGTCAATGCGAAAGTCCTGATCGGTTGGTCTGCACATTTTATCGGCGATGCTAACGCAGACATGCATGGCCGAATAACGCCAATAGCTATTCGCTCAATAGCTTCAGTTTCTTCTTCAATTTCGTTTTCGCTATCTGCCTCCATACTCCGACCATCTGTTTCAATACATGCGTAATCTGTTGAATCGCTTAAACCGCTGAAATCAGAGTCTGAATCCGAGCTAATGTCGCTATATCTTGCTGTGCTATTCGCCATTGTTTGTATTGGAATCGCTGTGTGACGTCACAGGAAATGGACAGTGGCTTAAGCAAATAGCGAAAATCAAGCACTTTAAAGCTTCTTTTAGGGATATTCTGGGACGGGTAAAATTTTGAAAAAAACTTTAAAAAATAAGCCACTGGGAACTGATTTTTATTGGTTTTAACCCTTCTGAAATTGTGATAATGTTCCCCTTTAAGGAGTGAAGGTTTCAGGTGATAGAGGACGCTTAAGGCACACCCCCAATATTGTTGTCTGGGTGGAAATCGGGAGAATGGTTGCCCCGGGAGATTTTCAGGAGGGGCACTGAAATTCGGGAGTCTTCCAGGAAAATCGGGAGGGTTGGCAAGTATGGTTCAAACTGCAATAACACCCTACCAACAAGATAGATAGTCGAGAGTTAGCGTCACTCCACATTCTGAGGCCCTCTCTGGAACTTTGCAGAAATTAAATTCAACCGAAGAAATTGAGCAAAAAGACAGCTTGTCGGAAGAAAATGTTATTAATAACTAGTCTTTGGTTTCAAATATACGTGTAAAAGATTTTTGGGGAGTTAAAGTACAAAGCATTTGAAAATATAAATTTTCCTAACTACAGTTGCGCAATATAGAAGATATACAATACAAATGTAAATTTGATCATTCAATGTTATTAAAAATGTTAAGTATCGTATTTTTCGGATTATAAATCGCTATGGAGCATAAGTCGCACCTGCCGAAAATGCATAATAAAGAAGGAAAAAAACATATATACGTAACATAAGTCACATTTTTGGGGGAAATTTATTTGATAAAAGCCAACACCAAGAATAGACGTTTGAAAGGCAATTTAAAATAAATAAAGAATAGTGAAGAACAGGCTGAATAAGTGTAGGTTATATGAGGCATAAATAAGCAACTGCTATGTTAAGCTAACATATTATGGTAAGAGTCATTCAAATAACTAGAACATATAGAACATGCTATACCTTTACCAAACTATCTCTCACTCCTAATCCATAAATCCCATGAAATCGTCTTCCTCGATGTCGCGTCTACAAAAACCTGTTTCCATATGAGTTGGGAAATTGTGTTAGATGTAAATATAAACAGAATACAATGATTTGCAAATCCTTTTCAACCCATATTCAGTTGAATATGCTACAAAGACAACATATTTGATGTTCAAACTCATAAACTTTATTTTTGTGCAAATAATCATTAACTTAGAATTTCATGGCTGCTACATATGCCAAAGTAGTTGGGAACTGTCCGAAAAATATGGTATCAGCATTGGTATGACCGATACTGCCCCTGGGACTACTTGGCATTGGATCCCTTCCCAAATTTTTTAGTATGGCCCAAAACTAATGTAAAGTATTGAAACTGAAGAAAAAGTTATACATTTTTACAAAAGTAAGTAGAAAGTAACCAAATATTAATAGTAAATTAACAAGTGATTAAGTTTGGAGAAAAATAATACAACTGGAAATGAAGCAATATGTTATTAGGAGCTTTTGTAACCCATTTTGAAATAGTTGTATCATCATTTGTATGCTAAATCAATTCCATCCATTTTCTACCGCTTGTCGCTTTTGGGGTCCCTGGAGCCTATCTCAGCTGCATTTGGGCGGTAGGCGGGGTACAACCTGGACAAGTCACTACCTCGTCGCAGATATATTTAGACATATTATATTGCAGGAGGCTGAAATATATATTGCGATATAGATTTTAGGCCATATCACCCATCCCTATTACTAATAAGTATTATTAGATTATTCAAGGTTAATATCATGACATCATTGCATTGTTCACCATAATTTCATCTTTTATCTTAGTACCGTATTTCCTTGAACTGCCACCCGGGCGCTAATTAATTTAAAACCTCTTCTCACTCCTGCGCTTACCAAAGGCATGCGGTAAAAGTAAGCATGCGCTAATTATTTTAAAACCTCTTCTCACTCCGGCACTTACCAAAGGCATGCAGTAAAAATTTGAGTGTGATGTAAGGATACCATCATGAAAAGCAAATTTAATTAAAAAAAAAACGTTATGGTCTTACCTTTACTTATAAATATAGTCCATGCCAGCTCTTTCTGATCAAAAACATTGATAACTTGTTTATAGAAGTCTTCCTTATCTTTCTTCATTTTTAAAAGTCTCTCTGTTTCGATGGAGATCTTCCTTTATTACCTCCTCCAGCACATATCACGTCACTCATTTCACTTCTTCTGCAGCAGAGTAGTCGCAAGAAGGATCACTAGAGCCCTCTACCAACAGGAGGCAGGAGTCATTTAATGACTCATATTTGACAGACGCAGCTACGGTATTGTGACGGTCTCAAGCCATCGTCTTTCGGGTTCCCAGGACCACCAAGGAAGGACATAGCTTGAGCAGTTTGACTTGTATTTTTCAATAAAACCTCAGTCCAGGTCGCTCTTCCGCTACTCCTCTCCGCTCGCTCGCCGTCTCCTCGCCACCATCTACCTGTCTGTCGAACCGTCGGCTTCACAGGTATATTAATAAAACAAAGCTGCTTACTGTTCTTTTTAGCATACCGGTATTCAACAGCTTGGACCTTAAATCCTACTGAATAGCTCTTCATCTTCTTCCCTTTGTGCGATTTCAAATTACCGGTATTGAAATCAGCCTCCTCCATTTTGAAAATGCTGACAGGGCAAGTGTCACTCGTGACGTCACCAGTTTTAATACTAAGCATGCGCTAATTATTTAGCGAAGCGAGTTTGACCCGACAGTACTTCAAGGCAGGCGCATACTATATGTCCTGCGGCAATTCAAGGAAATACGGTGTGCACGTTTAGGCAAAACTTGTCCAACAAAGATGGAACATGTTCCTTCATAACAACTAATACATGTTTTCCTCCTGCCAGCTCGCAGCTCATCCTGGAGGCCGAAGCGGAGGCGGAGTCCATCAGAGTGAGTCCTGACTTCCTTCTCCCTTTACCTCCAACTGAGCTCCACCTTCAAGCATCCAACCCTCCCGCTTCCCTCTGCAGATGAAGGGCGAGGCCGAGGCGTTCGCCCTGGAGGCAAAGGGCCGTGCTGAGGCAGAGCAGATGGCCAAGAAGGCGGAGGCCTTCAAGCAGTACGGCGACGGCGCCATGGTGGACATGTTGCTGGAGAAACTACCGCTGGTGGGTCGCCTGGGAACAACAACGTCCTTCTCCTCTTTTTTTGGTGTTTACGTCACGCGTCCTCTCTCTTTATGCTCCTTTTAAGATGGCAGAGGAGATCAGCAGGCCGCTGTCATTAGCCCAGAAGGTCACCATGGTGTCCAGCGGCGGCTCGGACGTGGGCGCGGCCAAGTTGGCAGGCGAGGTCTTGGAAATCATGACCAAGGTGCCATCAGCTGTGGAGAAACTGACTGGAATAGACATTTCCCAGGTAGCATATTTCTCTTCTAATATTCATTCATGTTGGTGTGTATTTACTGAGCTTGTTGTTGAACACCAGGTTACAGGACAGTCCCTGCGCGTACACTAAGAGGACGTGGAGCATCAGGCCTCCTCTCGCCGTGCCTCAATTATCTCTGACGTCATCAACGTGCATGCAGATGTGTCTCTTCCTCCTCCTTTTCATATCTCGTAAGTGCTGGCGTTTGAACCGCGTGGCTCTTTTTGTCCCCCGAAGATCCGTTTAGCTTGAGATGGTTTAGTGTTTGCATTCTTTGTGGCATCAAAAGTGTTTGTTGCTAGATGTCAAATGTACTTTTTTAGATCACTGTTAACTTATGCACTACACATGAACTGAGCGCCAAACATGTTACTACCACCACCATGACAAGAAAACAAGTGGTAATATTCTGAGAATATTGTCACGATTTGACGTAGGACAAAGGTTGTGATACTGCAAGAATAAAATGGGATTATTACAAGAGGGGAAAAAAACGGGCTGATAATTCAAGACAAACTTGTGGGGGATGTTTTGCAAGAATGAAATTAGAATACCGTATTTCCTTGAATTGCCGCCGGGCATATAGTATACGCCTGCCTTGAAGTACTGCCGGGTCAAACTCGCTTCACAAAATAATTAGCGCATGCTTAGTATTACGAGTGACACTTCCCCTGTCATCATTTTCAAAATGGAGGAGGCTGATTTCAATACCGGTGATTTGAAATCACATAAAGGGAAGAAGATTAAGAGCTATTCAGTAGGATTTAAGGTCCAAGCTTACATCACACTCAAATTTTTACTGCATACCTTTGGTAAACGCCGGAGTGAGAAGAGGTTTTAAATTAATTAGCGCCCCGGCGGCAATTCAAGGAAATACGGTATTACAAAATTATACTCGTATATATTCCACCAAAAACAGTATTATGGTAATCTTTTATTGTTGCAAAAATAAAGTTACAATATTACTGATATAAGTGACAATTTTGTAAGTAAAATCCTCAGAATAATCCCATTATATAATAATGGTCCAAAAATATTTAGTGTCTAAAATCTACTATCATGCCCGCATATCAAATAAGTATACATTTGTTATAATATTGTAGGATTTATGGGGCGGCATAGCTCGGTTGCTAGAGTGGCCGTGCCAGCAACCTTAGGGTTCCAGGTTCAATTCCCGCTTCCGCCATCCTAGTCACTGCCGTTGTGTCCTTGGGCAAGACACTTTACCCACCTGCTCCCAGTGCCACCCACACTGCTTTAAATGTCACTTAGATATTGGGTTTCACTATGTAAAAGCGCTTTGAGTCACTAAAAAAACGCGCTATATAAATATAATTTCACTTCACATGAGGCAATTGTGTGATGGGAAATAAGTGAAGCATATTTAAAGGAACAGCTGCCTTGCTTTGCCCCCTGCATTGTTATTAAGTACGTAATCAAAATAATCCTGTAATGTTTTTTCTTGTAAAAATGACCTTATTTCAGAATTGCATTACATTTTTCTCCTCATCGTGGCTGTAATAATTCTGATTTGGGATTTTGTCTGGCGTCTCAGATTGATAAAGGAAGTGGTTGTTAAGAGCAGGCTATAACAGGAAGTGGTTGTTAAGAGCAGGCTGGAGAGAGGCTGCTTGTGTTTTAGGCAGGAGAGTGGGAGGTCCTGGCAGCAAAGGTGGTCAACATTGTTACAGTACACTTTGAAGGCTCGCGTACCTTTGACTAATTCTTCATGTTTGTAAGGATGCCGACTAACACTTAGAAGTCCTGTGAAAGTTAGTCTCGTAAAGCTGCACGTCATTTTTTAACAAGTTTTCTAACGCTTTACTAACCATCCAAAGCTGCAATGCATCTCATCACCGTGAAGTGCCTGGGTCAAGCGAGATGAACTCCAAAAAAACCACAATGTCAGACCTCTTGTGTTCAGCTTGTCAGGGAATAAATATATCACATTATATCCAACTGGTATAAGCCATAATGCTGCCATGTTCAATGGAATTTACTTATCCTGTTTGTCACGTTGTTGCATGTGTAGTCTCAAATCCGCATTTATCTGTATTAATAAAAAGTGTGCTCCGATCGTTGTTTTTATTTGAAAAGGGTTAAAACTTTATTGAAACATCTACAAATATATAAACACAATATTCAAGGTAGCAAGCGTTTCTACAGAAGGCTCCATACATTAGTACAGGAAAATACAGATTTGTATTTAAAATATGTACAAACTATTCATGTACCAGCAGACAAAGCATCTAAAAAAGGTTAACTACACTGTATCAAATAGTGTATCAAAAGGGGACTCGAATGGCACCACAACTATCAGTTGATGGTGTGTAGGACATATTGACACTAGTGCGTGTAACAAAGACTTTCATGGTGGGGACCAAAAAAAAAAATCAGTCATTCCAAAATGATATTTTTACATCCTGCTGTCGTCCAATCACTGCTCTTCAGTCCACACAAGCAGGATTCATAGCAACAGTTCATCAGCCACAAATGTGTTAAAGTGCAGGAAGTTGTGGAATATTCTTTTTTTTTTGTGTCCAAACTGAAAGTAACATTTCTGCTTTGAGTTTGGAGGTCATGTGACAGCAGCACTTTGGGGGATTTTTCTCACTCTTTGGCGCAAAATGTCCTCCATTGTCCCTAAAATAATGCAATTGGGGCTTGGAAGTGCACAGCAGGTCTGCAGTGAGTCACGTAGTCCCCTTTGAGTAAGCTGTCATCCTCCCTGGTCTGCTACGTGAAGCACTACACTGCCAAGAGACACTTAACCTGTTCAGGATTGCAAGGGCAGCCCCTTGACTTGTGGAGGGAAAGACTAAATGGCCAAGTCAGCTATGTGAACTACTACACTACCAAAGGACCTTAAGGCCTACTGAAAGCCACTACAAGCCACCACGCAGTCTGATAGTTTATATATCAATGATGAAATATTAACATTGCAACACATGCCAATACGACCGGGTTAGTTTACTAAATTGCAATTTTAAATTTCGCGCAGAAGTATCATGCTAAAACGTCGCGGTATGATGACGCGTGCACGTGACGTCACGCATTGTAGAGGACATTTGGTTACACACCGTTCCCAGCTATAAGTCGTCTGTTTTCATCGCATAATTCCACAGTATTCTGGAAATCTGTGTTGCTGAATTTTTTGCAATTTGTTCAATGAATAATGGAGACGTCAAAGAAGAAAGCTGTAGGTGGGAAGCGGTGTATTGCGGCCGCCTTTAGCAACACAAACACAGCCAGTGTTTCATTGTTTACATTCCTGAAAGATGACGGTGAAGCTTTACTATGGAACAGAGCGGTCAAGCGAACACGGTTGGATTGGACCACACACACAACAGTGTATTATGCAGCGATCATTTAGAAAGATCGTGTTTCAAAGAAGGTCCCTTGCGAAGGGTAGAGATGGGCATCGCCACCACCCGTCGACTTCATGAAGAAAGGTGCGGGCCCGACCTTCAGGTTGTACAGGTACGACCATATGATCTCACTAAAACACTAGTAACAAAATAAGCATATAAGGGATTTTCCAGAATTATCCTAGAAAATTTGTCTAATAACATCTGAATCGCTCCCACTGTAGTCTTTTATTTTTTTTCTAGTCCTTCACTCTCACTTTCCTCATCCACGAATCTTTCATCCTTGCTCAAATTAATGGGGAAATCGTCGCTTTCTCGGTCCGAATCGCTCTTGCTGCTGGTGGCCATGATTGTAAACAATGTTCCGATGTGAGGAGCTCCACAACCCGTGACGTCAGCACTAAAAGTTGTGAACTTTATCGTGGATGTTCTCTACTAAATCCTTTCAGCAAAAATATGGCAATATGGTGAAATGATGAAGTATGACACATAGAATGGACCTGCTATCCCCCTTTAAATAAGAACATCTCATTTCAGTAGGCCTTTAATTATCCCCTTTCTAGTCCACTAATTCTGGTCCTGATTTTGGGGCCAGAAATGGGCTAACACACTTGGCTGATCACTACAAGCCAATAGAGGTCACGTGGAAGACAGCTATGTGAAATTCTACATTTGCTAATGACCCTTATCGCCCGGCATCGATCCACTTATCTGGTTCGGGAGAGATAGAGTCCATCTTAGTTTACTTAAATGGAAGGCGGAGGTCACCTTGGGCTGACTGTCCAGGAATTGAACCCGAGGCAGTTATGTTATCCACCAGCTTTAATCTCCTGCCATCTGTTTTCAGAGTTCCAAAGGGGAGCTGGAGCTTCTGTGTAAAAGGCAACTATGTGAACCATTACAAGTTATTTGCAGGAGGGGAGCTGGGAGGTATTAAACTATGAGAACCACTACACCTAACAGTCTGCCAGCATTTAGAAGTCATGTAAAGCAGAAAGCACCATCACCACCACCACCACCACCACCATCACCACCACCACGTCGTACTACGTAAGGTCAGATCTACAGCATGACGAGCTAAATTTACTGCAGGTTTCTAGGGGTCCAGGTGCGGGATCCAACTGAACCAGCAGCATCTCCAGCACCCCCTCGGCCCAAAAAGTGTTGTAAGAAAAGACTCGACCCCACCGGTGGACTCCTGATGCGTCTCACACCATGTTCATGGCGTCCTCTGTGAGGAAGGAGTGGATGTCGCCAAAAGATGGGCGGAGCTTGCAGTCTCTGTTCCAGCAGCTCAGCATGAGCTCGTAGAGACCTTGAGGACATACGGCGGGTTTGCCCAGATACACCTGGACACACAAAGACAGCGTTAGAGAAAGAGCAGGGAGGGTCTCTGGTCTTAAAGGCCTACTGAAATGAGATGTTCTTATTTAAACGGGGATAGCAGCTCCATTCTATGTGTCATACTTCATCATTTCACCATATTGCCATATTTTTGCTGAAAGGATTTAGTAGAGAACATCGATGATAAAGGTTGCAACTTTTGGTCGCTAATAAAAAAGCCTTGCTTTTACAGGAAGTAGCAGACGATGTGCGCGTGACGTCACGGGTTGTGGAGCTCCTCACATCTGAACATTGTTTACAATCATGACCACCAGCAGCCAGAGCGATTCGGGTTGAGAAAGCGACAATTTCTACATTAATTTGAGCGAAGATGAAAAATTCGTGGATGAGGAAAGTGAGAGTGAAGGACTAGAAAAAAAAAAAGGCGAGGGCAGTGATTCAGATGTTGTTAGACACATTTACTAGGATAATTCTGAAAAATCCCTTATCTGCTTATTGTGTTACTAGTGTTTTAGTGAGATTATATGGTACCTGAAAGTCGGACGGGTGTGGTGACCGCCAGTGTCTCTGAGGGAAGCCATGCAGCTGGAGGACGCAAGCTCCGCTCATAACTACGGTAAGAGCCGACTTATTACCACAACTTTCTCACCGAAACCTGCTGTTTGACATGTGGTCGGGAACCATGTTCGCTTGACCGCTCTGATCCATAGTAAAGCTTCACTTCCGAGAATTTTAAACAAGGAAACACCGTGTGTTTGTGTGGCTAAAGACTACAGCTTCCCACCTCCATCTTTCTTCTTTGACTTCTCCATTATTAATTGAACACATTGCAAAAGATTCAGCAACACAGATGTCCAGAATACTGTGTAATTATGTGATTAAAGCAGACGACTTATAGCTTGGATCGGGCTGGAAAAAAAAGTCCGCTACACCCGCTGACCTCAAACGCACACGTCATCATTCCGCGACGTTTTCAACAAGAAACTCTGCGGGAAATTTAAAATTGTAGTTTAGTAAACTAAAGCGGCCGTATTGTCATGTGTTGCAATGTTAATATTTCATCATTGATATATAAACTATCAGACTGCGTGGTCGCTAGTAGTGGCTTTCAGTAGGACTTTAAGCAGGAATGGTGTGGACGTCCTACTTGTCTGCCCTGGTCTCTGAAGAACTCGCCGGCGTTGTCGATGACTTGTTCGTCCGTCAGGTTGGAGTAAGGCTGCTCCTGGCAGACACTCAGCATCTCCCACAAGGTGACCCCGAATGCCCACACGTCGCTGGCGGTGGTGAACTTACCCTGCCAACACAAATCATGCACGCTCTTTGGCAACCTGCCCACTTACTGGGAGTACAAGTCAGGGAAGACAGCAGCATTACTAACATGTCTTCCATCATGGTGTGTAGTCCTGACTTCAATACACTAACCTTCCATCATGGTGTGTGTAGTCCTGACTTCAATACACTAACCTTCCATCATGGTGTGTGTAGTCCTGACTTCAATACACTAACCTTCCATCATGGTGTGTGTAGTCCTGACTTCAATACACTAACCTTCCATCATGGTGTGTGTAGTCCTGACTTCAATACACTAACCTTCCATCATGGTGTGTGTAGTCCTGACTTCAATACACTGACCTTCCATCATGGTGTGTGTAGTCCTGACTTCAATACACTAACCTTCTATCATGGTGTGTGTAGTCCTGACTTCAATACACTAACCTTCCATCATGGTGTGTGTAGTCCTGACTTCAACACACTAACCTTCCATCATGGTGTGTGTAGTCCTGACTTCAATACACTAACCTTCCATCATGGTGTGTGTAGTCCTGACTTCAATACACTAACCTTCCATCATGGTGTGTGTAGTCCTGACTTCAATACACTAACCTTCTATCATGGTGTGTGTAGTCCTGACTTCAATACACTGACCTTCCATCATGGTGTGTGTAGTCCTGACTTCAATACACTAACCTTCCATCATGGTGTGTGTAGTCCTGACTTCAACACACTAACCTTCCATCATGGTGTGTGTAGTCCTGACTTCAATACACTAACCTTCCATCATGGTGTGTGTAGTCCTGACTTCAATACACTAACCTTCCATCATGGTGTGTGTAGTCCTGACTTCAACACACTAACCTTCCATCATGGTGTGTGTAGTCCTGACTTCAATACACTGACCTTCCATCATGGTGTGTGTAGTCCTGACTTCAATACACTAACCTTCCATCATGGTGTGTGTAGTCCTGACTTCAATACACTAACCTTCCATCATGGTGTGTGTAGTCCTGACTTCAACACACTAACCTTCCATCATGGTGTGTGTAGTCCTGACTTCAATACACTAACCTTCCATCATGGTGTGTGTAGTCCTGACTTCAATACATTAACCTTCCATCATGGTGTGTGTAGTCCTGACTTCAATACACTGACCTTCCATCATGGTGTGTAGTCCTGACTTCAATACATTAACCTTCCATCATGGTGTGTGTAGTCCTGACTTCAATACACTGACCTTCCATCATGGTGTGTAGTCCTGACTTCAATACATTAACCTTCCATCATGGTGTGTGTAGTCCTGACTTCAATACACTGACCTTCCATCATGGTGTGTAGTCCTGACTTCAACACACTAACCTTCCATCATGGTGTGTGTAGTCCTGACTTCAATACACTGACCTTCCATCATGGTGTGTAGTCCTGACTTCAACACACTAACCTTCCATCATGGTGTGTGTAGTCCTGACTTCAATACACTGACCTTCCATCATGGTGTGTAGTCCTGACTTCAACACACTAACCTTCCATCATGGTGTGTAGTCCTGACTTCAATACACTGACCTTCCATCATGGTGTGTGTAGTCCTGACTTCAATACACTGACCTTCCATCATGGTGTGTAGTCCTGACTTCAATACACTAACCTTCCATCATGGTGTGTGTAGTCCTGACTTCAATACACTAACCTTCCATCATGGTGTGTAGTCCTGACTTCAATACACTAACCTTCCATCATGGTGTGTGTAGTCCTGACTTCAATACACTAACCTTCCATCATGGTGTGTGTAGTCCTGACTTCAACACACTAACCTTCCATCATGGTGTGTGTAGTCCTGACTTCAACACACTAACCTTCCATCATGGTGTGTGTAGTCCTGACTTCAATACACTAACCTTCCATCATGGTGTGTGTAGTCCTGACTTCAATACACTGACCTTCCATCATAGTGTGTGTAGTCCTGACTTCAACACACTGACCTTCCATCATGGTGTGTGTAGTCCTGACTTCAATACACTGACCTTCCATCATGGTGTGTGTAGTCCTGACTTCAATACACTAACCTTCCATCATGGTGTGTGTAGTCCTGACTTCAATACACTAACCTTCCATCATGGTGTGTGTAGTCCTGACTTCAACACACTAACCTTCCATCATGGTGTGTGTAGTCCTGACTTCAATACACTGACCTTCCATCATGGTGTGTGTAGTCCTGACTTCAATACACTAACCTTCCATCATGGTGTGTGTAGTCCTGACTTCAATACACTAACCTTCCATCATGGTGTGTGTAGTCCTGACTTCAACACACTAACCTTCCATCATGGTGTGTGTAGTCCTGACTTCAACACACTAACCTTCCATCATGGTGTGTGTAGTCCTGACTTCAACACACTAACCTTCCATCATGGTGTGTGTATCCTGACTTCAACACACTGACCTTCCATCATGGTGTGTGTAGTCCTGACTTCAATACACTGACCTTCCATCATGGTGTGTGTAGTCCTGACTTCAACACACTAACCTTCCATCATGGTGTGTGTAGTCCAGACTTCAATACACTGACCTTCCATCATGGTGTGTGTAGTCCTGACTTCAATACACTGACCTTCCATCATGGTGTGTGTAGTCCTGACTTCAACACACTAACCTTCCATCATGGTGTGTGTAGTCCTGACTTCAACACACTAACCTTCCATCATGGTGTGTGTAGTCCTGACTTCAACACACTAACCTTCCATCATGGTGTGTGTAGTCCTGACTTCAACACACTAACCTTCCATCATGGTGTGTGTAGTCCTGACTTCAACACACTAACCTTCCATCATGGTGTGTGTAGTCCTGACTTCAATACACTGACCTTCCATCATGGTGTGTGTAGTCCTGACTTCAACACACTGACCTTCCATCATGGTGTGTGTAGTCCTGACTTCAATACACTGACCTTCCATCATGGTGTGTGTAGTCCTGACTTCAATACACTGACCTTCCATCATGGTGTGTGTAGTCCTGACTTCAATACACTGACCTTCCATCATGGTGTGTGTAGTCCTGACTTCAATACACTAACCTTCCATCATGGTGTGTGTAGTCCTGACTTCAATACACTAACCTTCCATCATGGTGTGTGTAGTCCTGACTTCAACACACTAACCTTCCATCATGGTGTGTGTAGTCCTGACTTCAACACACTAACCTTCCATCATGGTGTGTGTAGTCCTGATTTCAACACACTAACCTTCCATCATGGTGTGTGTAGTCCTGACTTCAACACACTAACCTTCCATCATGGTGTGTGTAGTCCTGACTTCAACACACTGACCTTCCATCATGGTGTGTGTAGTCCTGACTTCAACACACTGACCTTCCATCATGGTGTGTGTAGTCCTGACTTCAACACACTGACCTTCCATCATGGTGTGTGTAGTCCTGACTTCAACACACTGACCTTCCATCATGGTGTGTGTAGTCCTGACTTCAATACACTGACCTTCCATCATGGTGTGTGTAGTCCTGACTTCAATACACTGACCTTCCATCATGGTGTGTGTAGTCCTGACTTCAATACACTAACCTTCCATCATGGTGTGTGTAGTCCTGACTTCAATACACTAACCTTCCATCATGGTGTGTGTAGTCCTGACTTCAATACACTAACCTTCCATCATGGTGTGTGTAGTCCTGACTTCAATACACTGACCTTCCACCATGGTGTGTGTAGTCCTGACTTCAATACACTGACCTTCCATCATGGTGTGTGTAGTCCTGACTTCAATACACTGACCTTCCATCATGGTGTGTGTAGTCCTGACTTCAACACACTGACCTTCCATCATGGTGTGTGTAGTCCTGACTTCAATACACTAACCTTCCATCATGGTGTGTGTAGTCCTGACTTCAATACACTAACCTTCCATCATGGTGTGTGTAGTCCTAACTTCAATACACTAACCTTCCATCATGGTGTGTGTAGTCCTGACTTCAATACACTGACCTTCCATCATGGTGTGTGTAGTCCTGACTTCAATACACTAACCTTCCATCATGGTGTGTGTAGTCCTGACTTCAATACACTAACCTTCCATCATGGTGTGTGTAGTCCTGACTTCAATACACTAACCTTCCATCATGGTGTGTGTAGTCCTGACTTCAATACACTGACCTTCCACCATGGTGTGTGTAGTCCTGACTTCAATACACTGACCTTCCATCATGGTGTGTGTAGTCCTGACTTCAATACACTGACCTTCCATCATGGTGTGTGTAGTCCTGACTTCAACACACTGACCTTCCATCATGGTGTGTGTAGTCCTGACTTCAATACACTAACCTTCCATCATGGTGTGTGTAGTCCTGACTTCAATACACTAACCTTCCATCATGGTGTGTGTAGTCCTAACTTCAATACACTAACCTTCCATCATGGTGTGTGTAGTCCTGACTTCAATACACTGACCTTCCATCATGGTGTGTGTAGTCCTGACTTCAATACACTAACCTTCCATCATGGTGTGTGTAGTCCTGACTTCAATACACTAACCTTCCATCATGGTGTGTGTAGTCCTGACTTCAACACACTAACCTTCCATCATGGTGTGTGTAGTCCTGACTTCAACACACTAACCTTCCATCATGGTGTGTGTAGTCCTGACTTCAACACACTAACCTTCCATCATGGTGTGTGTAGTCCTGACTTCAACACACTAACCTTCCATCATGGTGTGTGTAGTCCTGACTTCAACACACTAACCTTCCATCATGGTGTGTGTAGTCCTGACTTCAACACACTAACCTTCCATCATGGTGTGTGTAGTCCTGACTTCAATACACTAACCTTCCATCATTGTGTGTGTAGTCCTGACTTCAATACACTAACCTTCCATCATGGTGTGTGTAGTCCTGACTTCAATACACTAACCTTCCATCATGGTGTGTGTAGTCCTGACTTCAATACACTAACCTTCCATCATGGTGTGTGTAGTCCTGACTTCAACACACTAACCTTCCATCATGGTGTGTGTAGTCCTGACTTCAATACACTAACCTTCCATCATGGTGTGTGTAGTCCTGACTTCAATACACTAACCTTCCATCATGGTGTGTGTAGTCCTGACTTCAATACACTAACCTTCCATCATGGTGTGTGTAGTCCTGACTTCAACACACTAACCTTCCATCATGGTGTGTGTAGTCCTGACTTCAATACACTAACCTTCCATCATGGTGTGTGTAGTCCTGACTTCAATACACTAACCTTCCATCATGGTGTGTGTAGTCCTGACTTCAATACACTAACCTTCCATCATGGTGTGTGTAGTCCTGACTTCAATACACTGACCTTCCACCATGGTGTGTGTAGTCCTGACTTCAATACACTGACCTTCCATCATGGTGTGTGTAGTCCTGACTTCAATACACTGACCTTCCATCATGGTGTGTGTAGTCCTGACTTCAATACACTGACCTTCCATCATGGTGTGTGTAGTCCTGACTTCAATACACTGACCTTCCATCATGGTGTGTGTAGTCCTGACTTCAATACACTAACCTTCCATCATGGTGTGTGTAGTCCTGACTTCAATACACTAACCTTCCATCATGGTGTGTGTAGTCCTGACTTCAATACACTAACCTTCCATCATGGTGTGTGTAGTCCTGACTTCAACACACTAACCTTCCATCATGGTGTGTGTAGTCCTGACTTCAATACACTAACCTTCCATCATGGTGTGTGTAGTCCTGACTTCAATACACTAACCTTCCATCATGGTGTGTGTAGTCCTGACTTCAATACACTAACCTTCCATCATGGTGTGTGTAGTCCTGACTTCAATACACTGACCTTCCACCATGGTGTGTGTAGTCCTGACTTCAATACACTGACCTTCCATCATGGTGTGTGTAGTCCTGACTTCAATACACTGACCTTCCATCATGGTGTGTAGTCCTGACTTCAATACACTGACCTTCCATCATGGTGTGTGTAGTCCTGACTTCAATACACTAACCTTCCATCATGGTGTGTGTAGTCCTGACTTCAATACACTAACCTTCCATCATGGTGTGTGTAGTCCTGACTTCAATACACTAACCTTCCATCATGGTGTGTGTAGTCCTGACTTCAATACACTGACCTTCCACCATGGTGTGTGTAGTCCTGACTTCAATACACTGACCTTCCATCATGGTGTGTGTAGTCCTGACTTCAATACACTGACCTTCCATCATGGTGTGTGTAGTCCTGACTTCAATACACTAACCTTCCATCATGGTGTGTGTAGTCCTGACTTCAATACACTAACCTTCCATCATGGTGTGTGTAGTCCTGACTTCAATACACTGACCTTCCATCATGGTGTGTGTAGTCCTGACTTCAATACACTAACCTTCCATCATGGTGTGTGTAGTCCTGACTTCAATACACTGACCTTCCATCATGGTGTGTGTAGTCCTGACTTCAATACACTGACCTTCCATCATGGTGTGTGTAGTCCTGACTTCAACACACTAACCTTCCATCATGGTGTGTAACACTAGCAACTATACTACATCACAATCTCTGGCGTCCAGGAACTTAAGAGTTCCTGGTTCAATTCCAGCTTTCACCATTTCAGTCAGTACCGCTATGTCCTTGAGCAAGACACTACACCCACATAGGGAAGCCAAAACAGACATGGTCCCTGGGCGCTGCATGGGCGCTGCTGACTGCTCCTCAGGAGAGGATGCAGACTACATCAATTGTAGACGTGACAAAGATCTTCTGTAGACTTTGGAATATTTAGGTAGCATAATTCAGTGAAACAGCAGCATTGTCTCTGACCGTGTTTACATCAGGGGTCAGCAACCTTTTTGAAAGCAAGAGCTACTTCTTGGGTACTGATTAATGCCAAGGGCTACCAGTTTGATACACACTTCAATAAATAGCCAATTTGCTCAATTTACCTTTAATAAATAAATATATATATATAGATATAAAAAAAAAAAGGGTATTTATTTCTGTTATTCCGTCGTACATTTTTTTTCCTTTTACGGAAGGTTTTTTTGTAGAGAATAAATGATGAAAAAAACACTTAAGTGAACGGTTTAAAAGAGGAGAAAACAGGAAAAAAATGAAAATTTAATTTTGAAACATAGTTTATTTTCAATTTTGACTCTTTAAATTAAAAATTCAACCGAAAAATATTAAGAGAAAAACTAGGTCATTCGAATCTTTTTGAAAAAATTAAAAGAAGAATTTATGGAACATCATTAGTAATTTTTCCTGATTAAGATACATTTTAGAAGTTTGATGACATGTTTTAAATAGGTTAAAATCCATTCTGCACTTTGTTAGAATATATAACAAATTGGACCAAGCTATATTTCTAACAAAGACAAATCATTATTTCTTCTTGATTTTCCAGAACACCATTTTTAAAAGAAATTCAAAAGACTTTGAAATAAGATTTACATTTAATTCTAAATATTTTCTAGATATGCCAGCATAATTTTTTTGAATTTTAATCATAATAAGTTTGAAGAAATATTTCACAAATATTCTTCATCGAAAAAACAGAAGCTAAAATGAAGAATCAAATTCAAATGTATTTCTTTACAATAAAAAAAAATACATTTACTTGAACATTGATTTAAATTGTCAGGAAAGAAGAGGAAGGAATTTAAAAGGTAAAAAGGTATATGTGTTTAAAAATCCTAAAATCATTTTTAAGGTTGTATTTTTTCTCTAAAATTGTCTTTCTGAAAGTTATAAGAAGCAAAGTAAAAAAATAATGAATTTATTTAAACAAGTGAAGACCAAGTCTTTAAAATATTTTCTTGGATTTTCAAATTCTATTTGAGTTTTGTCTCTCTTAGAATTAAAAATGTCGAGCAAAGTGAGACCAGCTTGCTAGTAAATAAATACAATGTAAAAAATAGAGGCAGCTCACTGGTAAGTGCTGCTATTTGAGCTATTTTTAGAACAGGCCAGCATGCGACTCATCTGGTCCTTACGGGCGACCTGGTGCCCGCGGGCACTGTGTTGGTGACCCCTGGACTACACGATGCTGATCCACACGTCAGTTATGCTGCGAAGCGATTCAAGTTGACTGAGTACCGTATTTTTCGGATTATAAATCAGTTTTTTTTCATAGTTTGGCCGGGGGTGCGACTTTTATTCTGGAACGACCTGTGTGAAATTGACACATTACTGTAAAATATCAAATGATATTAATAATGTTATTTACATAAGAGACTAGGAGTATATCTGATATCATCTCTCACACACACACACACACACACACACACACACACACACACACACACACACACACACACACACACACACACACACACACACACACACACACACACACACACACACACACACACACACACACACACACACACACACACGTCAACCACTAAAAATGCAACTCTTACTCTAGTGTGACATGTACAAACCCCGTTTCCATATGAGTTGGAAATTGTGTTAGATGTAAATATAAACAGAATACAATGATTTGCAAATAATTTTCAAGCCATATTCAGTTGAATATGCTACAAAGACAACATATTTCATGTTCAAACTCATAAACTTTATTTTTTTTTTTGAAAATAATCATTAACTTTAGAATTTGATGCCAACAACACGTGACAAAGAAGTTAGGAAAGGGGGCAATAAATACTGATAAAGTTGAGGAATGCTCATCAAACACTTATTTGGAACATCCCACAGGTGTGCAGGCTAATTGGGAACAGGTGGGTGCCATGATTGGCTATAAAAACAGCTTCCCAAAAAATGCTCAGTCTTTCACAAGAAAGGATGGGGCGAGGTACACCCCTTTGTCCACAACTGTGTGAGCAAATAGTCAAACAGTTTAAGAACAACCTTTCTCAAAGTGACATTGCAAGAAATTTAGGGATTTCAACATCTACGCTCCATAATATCATCAAAAGGTTCAGAGAATCTGGAGAAATCACTCCACGTAAGCGGCATGGCCGGAAACCAACATTGAACGACCGTGACCTTCCATCCCTCAGACGGCACTGTATCAAAAACCGACGACAATCTCTAAAGGATATCACCACATGGGCTCAGGAACACTTCAGAAAACCACTGTCACAAAATACAGTTTGGCGCTACATCTGTAAGTGCAAGTTAAAGCACTACTATGCAAAGCAAAAGCCATTTATCAACAACATCCAGAAACGCCGCCAGCTTCTCTGGGCCCGAGATCATCTAACATGGACAGATGCAAAGTGGAAAAGTGTTCTGTGGTCTGACGAGTCCACATTTCAAATTGTTTTTGGAAATATTTGACATCGTGTCATCCGGACCGCAGGGGAAGCGAACCATCCAGATTGTTATTGACTCAAAGTGGAAAAGCCAGCATGTGTGATGGTATGGGGGTGTATTAGTGCCCAAGGCATGGGTAACTTACACATCTGTGAAGGCACCATTAATGCTGAAAGGTACATACAGGTTTTGGATTAACATATGCTGCCATCTAAGCGCCGTCTTTTTGATGGACGCCCCTGCTTATTTCAGCAAGACAATGCCAAGCCACATTCAGCATGTGTTACAACAGCGTGGCTTCATAAAGAAAGAGTGCGGGTACTTTCCTGGCCTGCCTGCAGTCCAGACCTGTCTCCCATCGAAAATGTGTGAAGCGTAAAATACGACAGCGGAGACCCCGGATTGTTGAAGGACTGAAGCTCTACATAAAACAAGAATGGGAAAGAATTCCACTTTCAAAGCTTCAACAATTAGTTTCCTCAGTTCCCAAACGTTTATTGAGTGTTGTTAAAAGAAAAGGTGATGTAACACAATGGTGAACATGCCCTTTCCCAACTACTTTGGCACGTGTTGCAGCCTTGAAATTCTAAGTTAATTATTATTTGCAAAAAAATAATAAAGTTTAGGAGTTTGAACATCAAATATGTTGTCTTTGTAGCATATTCAACTGAATATGGCTTGAAAAGGATTTGCAAATCATTGTATTCTGTTTATATTTACATCTAACACAATTCCCCAACTCATAAGGAAACAGGGTTTGTATGTTTTTTTCCTTCTTCATTATGCATTTATACTCTGGAGCGATTTATAATCCCAAAAAAGCGGTAGTAGCGTCTAGTCCTCGGACTATTAGAGCTCACCATGAGGATACACTCCCAGGCCATCCAGCGAATGGGCAGCACGGCTCGGCCTTGGATCCTGTAGTAGTCTCCGGCGTACAGATTTCTGCTCATGCCGAAGTCGGCGATCTTGATGTGGCGCTCGCCGCTCGGGTCGTCTCCGCTCTCGCCCAGCTCGCCGCCCACCAAGCAGTTGCGTGTGGCCAGGTCGCGGTGCACGAAGTTGAGCGAGGAGAGGAACTTCATGCCGGAGGCGATCTGGCCGGCCATGGAGATGAGAGCCGGGTAGCTGGCGACAAAAGACGTCAGGTGAGAACCAAGTGGACGCCGTGAGGTGAGGTGTGAAGACTTGGTGGTTACCTGATGGTGGGAGAGTTGTGTGAAGGTCCGCCCTTATCCAGCAGCACCCGGTGGGAAAGGTACTGGTTGAGGTCTCCACACTCCATGTACTCGGTGACCATGCACAGGGGGTCGCTGCTCACGCACACACCCAGCAGACGGATGATGTTGGGGTCTTTAAGGCGGGAAAGGATCTTCACCTCCTTCAGGAAGTCATTCCTAAAGGATTGAGTACCATTTGAAGAGATGAGACGGGAGGAGGAGGCTCACCTATGGGATAGTCGGTACAGCACCTCTGGAAAGGTGACACAAATGATGCAACAAACAAAAAACACTCACCGCCAAGTAACCACTAGAGGGCAGCATAGGAACAAGAGTCACAGTAACTTGGTCAAAATAAGCACAGTAGTATACATGCCATGTAATACTATTAAGAAACACATAAACACACTTTATTATATACATCACTAAATCACATTTATAAATATTCATTTTGGTAGAAAATGGATGGATGGATGGATTTTATATAAATACATTTTTTACCCTATTATTCAACAATTTTCATTATTAAAAATGACAGATAATAAATACCCTCTTCCATCCATCCATTTCCTACCGCTTGTCCCTTTTTGGGGTAGCAAGGGATGCTAGAGCTTTTCCCAGCTGCATTGGGCGGAAGGCGGTGTACACCCTGGACAAGTCGCCACCTCATCACAGGGCCAACACAGATAGACAACGTTCACACTCACATTCACACACTGGGGACCATTTAGCTTATTTCCCTATTAAAAGGCAACTACTCTGTTGCACAGATTGCCTTCTGCCCAAATGCAGCAGGGATAGGCTCCAGCCCCCCGTAACCCCGAGAGGGACAAGGAGTGTGCTAATCCTGATGATTGAGAGAACCCCTCATGAAACAGTTCTGTAGAGATGAAGTAGTCTTGTGATTTTTCCCACACATACATATTGTGCTCTACCACGGTATCGAGCACTATTCTCTGGATAATCCAATCAAGACATACATACACATATATATATACATACACACATATATATATATATATATATATATATATATATATATATATATATTTGTATTGTTTCTAATGGAGCTGCTTAGCTTCATTGTGCATTTTAATTGCAATGAAGAAAAAAGTGAATTGTTTTTTTTATGATCATGCCTCATCAATTATTGAATACACAACAAATAAAATGTATGGTGTTATGAAAACAACTATAGACATTAAGGAAAGACATACAATATTTTTCAGACTATAAGTCACAGTTTTTTTCATAGTTTGGCCAGGGGTGCGACTTATACTCAGGAGCGACTTATGTGTGAAATTATTAACACGTTACCGTAAAATATCAAATATTATTTAGTTCATTCACATAAGAGACTAGACGTATAAGATTTCATGGGATTTATGGATTAGGAGTGAGAGATAGTTTGGTAAAGGTATAACATGTTCTATATGTTATAGTTATTTGAATGACTCTTACCATAATATGTTAGGTTAACATAGCAGTTGCTTATTTATGCCTCATATAACCTACACTTATTCAGCCTGTTCTTCACTATTCTTTATTTATTTTAAATTGCCTTTCAAATGTCTATTCTTGGTGTTGGGTTTTATCAAACAAATATCCCCCAAAATGCAACTTATACTCCAGTGCGACGTAAATATGTTTTTTTCCTTCTTTATTATGGATTTTCGGCCGGTGCGATTTATACTCCGAAAAATACGATATTTACTTTGTGGATAAGACTATAAAACATCAACATTAGATAACCACTGCTACCATCATCATTTCATTATTTTTGATTTATGCATGACACACAAATATCCCTAAATACACACAATGAAGATTTAATGCAGAGATTCTCAAACCAGTGGTACTGTGGCGCCATCTAATGGTACGCCAAAGAATCAATTGATCAAAGTACAGCGTTTTATTTTCCTATATTACAACATAGTGTTCCCGTTCAAATTGTGTGTAATGTTACAGTGGCCAAAAATATTAAATATTATTGTTAAATAAAACCACTGCCTTGTTTTTGATTAACATCAGGTCTACTATGCTACTGTATTTTGATGTCGGTCATTACGATGGTACTTGGAGAGCCAAGATTTTTTCTGATGTGGTACGAGGTGGAAAAAAAGTTTAAGAAACCACTGATTTAATGTACAGTGCAGGGCAAAAATGTGGACACAGTTTCTCTTCATTCAATGCACTTTCATGACTATTTACATTGTAGATTGTCACTGAAGGCATCACAACTATAAATGAACACATGTGGAGTTATGTACTTAACAAAAAAAGGTGAAATACCTGAAAGCATGTTTTATATTCTAGTTTCTTCAAAATAGCCACCCTTTGCTCTGATTACTGCTTTGCACACTCTTGGCATTCTCTCCATGAGCTTCAAGCACACCTTGGAAGTGAAAACCATTTCGGGTGACTACCTCTTGAAGCTCATGGAGAGAATGCCAAGAGTGTGCAAAAACGTAATCAGAGCAAAGGGTGGCTATTTTGAAGAAACTATAATACAAAACATGCTTTCAATTAATTCACCTTCTTTTTGTAAAGTACATAACTCCACATGTGTTCATTCATAGTTTTGATGCCTTCAGTGACAATCTACAATGTAAATAGTCATGAAAATAAAGAAATTGCATTGAATGAGGAGAAGGTGTATCCAAACTTTTGGCCTGTACTGTACGTAAATATACAGTAGCAGTCAGAAGTTTATATTGTCATTCAGTAGCAGGAGAAAGTGTCTAAACTTAGTAACATCCTGTTATCATGTAGGCCAGGGGTCGGCAACCCAAAATGTTGAAAGAGCCATATTGGACCAAAAATACAAAAAACAATCTGTCTGGAGCCGCCAAAAATTAAAAGCCATATTAGATACGGATAGTGTCATGAGATATAAATTGAATTATGAGGACTTAAAGGAAACTAAATGCGCTGAAATATAGCTACAAATGAGGCATAATGATGCAATATGTACATATAGCTAGCCTAAATAGCATGTTAGCATGCAGTCATGCAGTGAGCAAATATGTCCGATTAGCACTCCACATAAGTCAATAACAACAACAAAACTCACCTTTGTGCATTGATGCACAGCATTAAAAGTTTGGTGGACAAAATGAGACAGAAAAAGAAGTGGCATAAAACACGTCTGAGAAAGTCGGAGAAAGTTATGCATGTAAACAAACTAGGGTGAGTTCAAGGACCGCCAAAATGAGTAGGACAAAACGGCGCTCGCCAAATACTCGAATCAGTGAAGCATGTTTAATATAAACAGTGTGTTTTATAGCAAATAGGGAGGTTTGTGTCATGTTTGTCCTCCTACAGCTGGGGTCGGCAACCTTTACCACTCAAAGAGCCAATTTAACCCATCCATCCATTTTCTACCGCTTATTCCCTTTTGGGGTCACGGGGGGCGCTGGCGCCTATCTCAGCTTCAATTTGAGCCGTTTCACAAAATAAAGAAGACAATGGGAGCCGCAACCATTCTCTGCTGATGGTCACCCAGATATCAATAATAAGGGCGTGCTATGAAGACATTGCCTTTGACGCCTTCTACAACATGTACATACAGCTTGCCAGCCCACTAACATGTTCTATGTGGCTTCCGCAGACATACGTACACGACTGCATGGTTGTTCAACATCCGTACAGGTCACACTGAAGGTTGTGATATAAACAACTTTAACACTCTTACTAATATGCGCCACACTGTGAACCCACACCAAACAAGAATGACCAACACATTTCGGGACAACATCCACACTGTAACACATTATAAACGCAACATAACAATTACCCAGAATCCCATGCATACGTGACTCTTCATGGCTATATTATACATCCCGCTAGGACCAAACCCCGGGGGGGTCGGCGATTATGCAGCTGAGCCACATCAGAGTGGCCAAAGAACTGCAGGTTGCCGACCCCTGTCCTACAGAAAGCAAATTAAAACAAAAACCATGTTTTTTTCCCCTCATCATTTTGATTTTTCCTATATTTTTGTAAAAGCTCCAGATAGCCACTAGGGCGGCGCTAAAGAGAACCGCGGGTTGCTGACCCCTGATGGAGAGAGAGAGAGAGAGAGAGAAGGAGATAGGAGAGCCTACCTGGCGTTTTTGGAGGCATCAGGCCGCAGGATCTTGACGGCCACCAGCAGAGGGCGACCTTTCCTCACGTTGAAGGGAAATTCCAGGTGAGGAAGGTCTTGGGGGTTTTCTATTTCACACAGGTGCACCTTTGACCAGAACAGAAGCCAGACTGTTTCAGCACCTTGACACACACATTCTGTTCGTGGCGTGCGTGTCCCACCTCGCCAAACTGCCCCTCCCCCAGCTTCTCCTTGAAGATGAGACACTGCCGGGGCAACTCCGGCAAAGGGCTGGCGTCCGCCCCGCCGAGGCCGGACGAGGCCAGGGCGGGCACGGCGTAGGTGTTGTTGCCGCTGACGCCCTGCAGGCTCACGATGTCGGCCTCGGCGTAGTGCGGCACGCTGGGGGGCAGCGGGGGGGACACGGGCGGCGACAGGGCGGGGTAAGGCGGCGACCCCGGGTACGGCGGAGGCTCGTCCTGAGACGGGGGGAAACTTTTCTCCGGGTTCAAGTCCAGTCCGCAGGCTACACATCAGACATGAGAGATGCACATCTTACACCCAGAAAAACGACATTTGGAGGAAAAAAAAGTCTTTAAAGAGAAACCAAGATGAAAATATTCATGTATTCCATATTTCCTCATATTGTTTGTTTTATTTACTTAACGGCAGGAATTGACTAAGCGGCCATTAGGACCCAGACTTTTCTTTGCAGTGCAGACTAGGGTTGTCCCCGTATATATTTCGATATTAGGGACGGCGTGGCGCAGTGGAAGAGTGGCTGTGCGCAACCCGAGGGTCTCTGGTTCAAATCCCACCTAGTACCAACCTCGTCACGTCCGTTGTGTCCTGAGCAAGACACTTCACCCTTGCTCCTGATGGGTGCTGGTTAGCGCCTTGCATGGCAGCTCCCTCCATCAGTGTGTGAATGTGTGTGTGAATGTGGAAGTAGTGTCAAAGTGCTTTGAGTACCTTGAAGGTAGAACAGCGCTATACAAGTACAACCCATTTATTATTTATTTATATTTTTCTAAATAAAGGGGACTACAAAAAATGGCATTATTGGTTTTATTTTAACAAAAAATCTTACAGTACATTAAACATATGTTTCTTATTGCAATTTTGTCCTTAAATAAAATAGTGAACATACAAGACAACTTATCTTTTAGTAGTAAGCAAACAAAGGCTCCTAATTAGTCTGCAGTAACATATTGTGTCATTTATCAACATTTTGAGGAAAAAACTGTAAAAATAAATGATTAATCCACTTGTTATTTACTGTAAATATCTGCTTACTTTCTCTTTTAACATGTTCTATCTACACTTCTGTTCAAATGTAATTAACACATCTTCTGTTGTTTGGATGCTTTATATTAGTTTTGGATAATACAACAAATGTAGATTTCGATCCGATACAAAGTATAAACCCCGTTTCCATATGAGTTGGGAAATTGTGTTAGATGTAAATATAAACAGAATACAATGATTTGCAAATCCTTTTCAAGCCATATTCAGTTGAATATGCTACAAAGACAACATATTTGATGTTCAAACTCATAAACTTTATTTTATTTTTTTAAATAATAATTAACTTAAAATTTCATGCCAGCAACATATGACAAAGTAGTTGGGAAAGGGCATGTTCACCACTGTGTTACATCACCTTTTCCTTTAACAACACTCAATAAATGTTTGGGAACTGAGGAAACTAATTGTTGAAGCTTTGAAAGTGGAATTCTTTCCCATTCTTGTTTTATGTAGAGCTTCAGTCCTTCAACAGTCCGGGGTCTCTGCTGTCGTATTTTACGCTTCATAATGCGCCACACATTTTCCATGGGAGACAGGTCTGGACTACAGGCGGGGCAGTCTAGTTTACTATCAAGCCACGCTGTTGTAACACGTGGCTGGGCATTGTTTTGCTGAAATAAGCAGGGGCGTCCATGATAACATTGTTTGGATGACAACATATGTTGTTCCAAAACCTGTATGTACCTTTCAGCATTAATGGTGCCTTCACAGATGTGTAAGTTACCCATGCCTTGGGCACTAATGCACCCCCATACCATCACACATGCTGGCTTTTACACTTTGCGCCTAGAACAATCCGGATGGTTATTTTCCTCTTTGTTCCTGACAACACCACGTCCACAGGTTGAAAAGGATTTGCAACACAATTTCCCAACTCATATGGAAACAGGGTTTGTAGTAACAGGATCATATATTTGTCACATTCAAAGTCCTCATGTGTCCAGGGACATATTTACAGAGTTTATGAACATAATGTGAATTCTAAAAATAGGAAGAAAAAAATTTGTGACGATAAAATATTGATGTAATCATAGTAGCATGGAGTATATACACTATTGTACTTGGTATCATTACAGTGGATGTTAGGTGTAGATCCACTTATGGTGTTTGTTTACTTTGTGACGCTGGTGAGCAGTGAAGAATGTTTAGCGACTCCTCGTCCTGCAGGGATGGTACTTGTAAGAAACTTACTTTATTTGATAGCATGGAGGCGAGGATTAGTGATTTAAAAGTAGCTAAAACACTGCAGACTGCGCATAAATGTTGGCCGCTAGCGAGCTAGCCATGTCTTAAAGCACCTCTTCCTGAGGGCATTTCAGTGTTACAACTTCACCTTTATCCTTAGTTTTTAGGCCAAAATAAGTCTGTTCTCCCTTTTCTGTCCACTCTGTGTCTGCTTGTAAGTACTCTGTGATTGTGCGCTGCCGAACATGCTCCTCAGCAATGTCATGACGTGACGACAACATGCCGTCATGCCCGGGAACTGCTACTTTTCAAACAAAATAAAGTACCGTTTTTGATTCGTTAGTACCGCGATACTATACTAGTACAACCCTAGTACTGACACATTTTCCAAATTCTACATTTGAAGTTTTCTACAAATAATAGAGTACACATTTTAAAAATATAGAAAATTAATCAAATAAATGCCCTTGGGAAAAAGAGCTCAGTGATTTTATTTATTCTGATATGACAACTGACGAACCACCAAAACATGACTTAGTTATGTTGAAGGAGCTTGCAAACATTTACACACTGCCTTAAAAATAGATAAAAAATATACAGTAATCTTATTTTTTTGTAGTTTTATGTATATTTTTAAAATACATATGTTGGTTAACACTCTGTGTTGGCCCTGCGATGAGGTGGCGACTTGTCCAGGGTGTATCCCGCCTTCCGCCCGATTGTAGCTGAGATAGGCACCAGCGCCCCCCGCGACCCCAAAGTGAATAAGCGGTAGAAAATGGATGGAAGGTAAACATCTTCTTTAAAAAGAAAAAACATTTTATAATGAATAATTAAACAATATCCAGTCGCTAATTTGAACATCCTAATCAGGATCGATGTTTTAAGAGCACATTTAAATATTCATGAATAAATCATTGTAAGCAGAATTATTCAGTTTTAGTCGTCCCTCGCAGACTTTTTTATTTTTTAAAGCAAATTCTACAACATTGTTGACCTAGATAAGGCAATTAGGTATAAGGATGAACTAAATATATCAATACTAGAGTGCTATTGGCCAAAAGATGAGACCTAACCAATCAGAGTGCACCGTTCAGGATGGTGGCTGCTGATTGGCTCAGCCTCAGGCAGCGTGACTATATTCAAGTGAGGGGTACACAGATGCAATATAGTGGGACGCCGAAAAATCGCCTAATGAAATACAAACCCCGTTTCCATATGAGGTGGGAAATTGTGTTAGATGTAAATATAAACGGAATACAATGATTTGCAAATCCTTTTCAAGCCATATTCAGTTGAATATGCTACAAAGACAACATATTTCATGTTCAAACTCATAAACATTAGTTTTTGTTGTTGCAAATAATCATTAACTTTAGAATTTGATGCCAGCAACACATGACAAAGAAGTTGGGAAAGGTGGCAATAAATACTGATAAAGTTGAGGAATGCTCATCAAACACTTATTTGGAACATCCCACAGGTGTGCAGGCTAATTGGGAACAGGTGGGTGCCATGATTGGCTATAAAAACAGCTTCCCAAAAAATGCTCAGTCTTTCACAAGAAAGGATGGGGCGAGGTACACCCCTTTGTCCACAACTGTGTGAGCAAATAGTCAAACAGTTTAAGAACAACCTTTCTCAAAGTGACATTGCAAGAAATTTAGGGATTTCAACATCTACGCTCCATAATATCATCAAAAGGTTCAGAGAATCTGGAGAAATCACTCCACGTAAGCGGCATGGCCGGAAACCAACATTGAATGACCGTGACCTTCCATCCCTCAGACGGCACTGTATCAAAAACCGACATCAATCCCTAAAGGATATCACCACATGGGCTCAGGAACACTTCAGAAAACCACTGTCACTAAATACAGTTGGTCGCTACATCTGTAAGTGCAAGTTAAAGCTCTAATTATGCAAAGTAAAAGCCATTTATCAACAACATCCAGAAACGCCGCCGGCTTCTCTGGGCCCGAGATCATCTAAGATGGACTGATGCAAAGTGGAAAAGTGTTCTGTGGTCTGACGAGTCCACATTTCAAATTGTTTTTGGAAATATTGGACATTGTTTCATTCGGACCAAAGGGGAAGCGAACCATCCAGACTGTTATCGACGCAAAGTGGAAAAGCCAGCATGTGTGATGGTATGGGGGTGCATTAGTGCCCAAGGCATGGGTAACTTACACATCTGTGAAGGCACCATTAATGCTGAAAGGTACATACAGGTTTTGGAACAACATATGCTGCCATCCAAGCGCCATCTTTTTCATGGACGCCCCTGCTTATTTCAGCAAGAAAATGCCAAGCCACATTCAGCACGCGTTACAACAGCGTGGCTTCGTATAAAAAAGAGTGTGGGTACTTTCCTGGCCCGCCTGCAGTCCAGACCTGTCTCCCATGGAAAATGTGTGGCGCATTATGAAGCGTAAATTACGACAGCGGAGACCCCGGACTGTTGAAGGACTGAAGCTCTACATAAAACAAGAATGGGAAAGAAGTCCACTTTCCTCGGTTCCCAAACGTTTTTGGAGTGTTGTTAAAAGAAAATGTGATGTAACACAGTGGTGAACATGCCCTTTCCCAACTACTTTGGCAGCCATGAAATTCTAAGTTAATTATTATTTGCAGAAAAAAATAAAGTTTATGAGTTTGAACATCAAATATGTTGTCTTTGTAGCATATTCAACTGAATATGGCTTGAAAAGGATTTGCAAATCATTGTATTCTGTTTATATTTACATCTAACACAATTTCCCAACTCATATGGAAACGGGGTTTGTATTGTGATGAGGCGACTGGAACACTTATCAAAAGGTACATCACAGCCTTCACTGGAAGTCGTTACAATCTGACTACTTTAGAGCGTAGTTGACACCAACATAAACAATTAGAACATAAACAGAACCGCCTTACTCCAACACACTTGGGAAATAAATGTTCCCCACATTCTCCGCCTAATCCAGCCAATCAGCACACAGAACACATGTGAACTACCAGAACATTGGCAGAGAAAGCTGCAGGTAACAATGATGCCTTCAAGGACATGGGAAACTGTTCATCACTGATTCAATACAATAGAAAACACATTAAAAAATACTATCTAAAATATCTTAAAAACTAGCGACAATAACATTAGAGGAGATAAGAATTAAGTTAATATTTAAAAGTGTGCAAATGCTTCTTGGTAGCCATTCAGTATGTATGTACACGTTCCTTCCGGTTGTTTAAGTACAGTGTTTTATTTTCCTGTATTCAAACTGTGAAATGTTACACTGGCCAAAAATATTAAATATACTTGTTAAATAAAACTTCTGCCTTACTACTGTATTTAAATGTTGGTCATGAAGTTTGAGAACCAGTGCTATATTTGATAAAAAGAGTGTGAAGGTGACAAAAGGATGTCATTTCTTGTTTAGATGTTGAAAAAACACAGTCCAGGTCAAAAGTTTAGACACACCTTCTTTATTTTCATGACTATTTACATTGTACATTGTCACTGAAGGCATCAAAACTATGAATGAACACATGTGGAGTTATGTACTTAACAAAAAAATGAAATAACTGGAAAAAAGTTTTATATTCTAATTTATTCCAAATAGCCACCCTTTGCTTGATTATTGTTTTTCACATTCCTGGCATTTTCTGGATGAGCTTCAAAAGGTAGTCACCTGAAATGATTTTCACTTCACAGGTGTGCTTGAAGCTCATCGAAAGAATGCCAAGAGTGTGCAGAGCAGTAATCAGAGAATGTTGAAGAAACTAGAATACAAAACATGTTTTCAGGTATTTCAGTTACGGCGCCGAGTCGAACCCACGTTTCCACGGCAACTGGAGCTGCCGGCACCTCTGCTGACAGCACACTCAGACACACCCCATCTTGCGTTGAGGGCAGCATGCCCACGCAGCAACGAGTCTGCAGACAATCCGCAATCAAAACACTTGGCCTTGATGAAAGGCCGCGGCATAAAGACCAGCGGACCCAAAGAACCTTTGCCAGAAAGTCGCTAACCTTCCCTGACTCCCCTGTTTTCCGTGATTGTGACTTGCCTTTTGACATCCATCCGGATTCCTTCCTCGATCCACGACCTCCCTGCTCGGACCCAGACCACATTGCCTCGCTCCTGCCCTCAACCTGTTGCCTGTTCACCAACTACCTCTTCGCCTTGCCCCTCTTGATTCAACCAACACTCTCAGACAACAACCCCTGGTAACATTTACACTGTTAATATTACACATAGTCTACACTCATTCACTTCGAGTAGCATACACACGCCCCGGAATCATCAAAGGTTTAAATAAACCGCAGTTCTTCCCTGGTTATCGCCTCCTTCCCTTCTCTGTACAAAACAATTTCACCTTTTTTTGTTAAGTACATAACTCCACGTGTTCATTCTTAGTGTTGATGCCTTCAGTGACAATCTACAATGTAAATAGTCATGAAAATATCAATCAATCAATCAATGTTTATTTATATAGCCCCAAATCACAAATGTCTCAAAGGACAATAAAAATGCATTGAATGAGGAGAATGTGTCCAAACTTTTGGCCTGTACTGTATTTTGAAGGTAGTAAACAGTTTTTCTATCCTCTAGCTATAAAAATATGTGATTTATAATGAATGATTCCTACTTCACTGAATATAATTTTTCGAGGTCATGTGCGGAACCAATTACCAGCGACAAACGAGGGATTATTACACAACTTTAATTTATTTTAATTTTATTTTGCGGGATCTTTGAAACATCCGTCCCATCCATTTTGGGGTTGCTGGAGCCTATCTCAGCTGCATTTGGACGGAAGACAGGGTACACTCTAAAGCAGTGGTTGTCAACCTCTTTTCAGTGATGTACCCCCTGGGAACATGTTTTTAATTCAAGTACCCCCTAATCAGAGCAAAGCATTTTTGGTTGAAAAAACTGATAAAGAAGTAAAATACAGCACTATGTCATCAGTTTCTGATTTATTAAATTGTATAACAGTGCAAAATATTGCTCATTTGTAGTGGTCTTTCTTCAACTATTTGGAAAAAAAGATATAAAAATAACTAAAAACTTGTTGAAAAATAAACAAGTGATTCAATTATAAATAAATATTTCTCCACATAGAAGTAATCATCAACTTAAATTGCCCTCTTTGGGGATTGTAATAGAGATCCATCTGGATTCCATCCATCCATTTCCTACCGCTTATTCCCTTTTGGGGTCGCTGGCGCCTATCTCAGCTACAATCGGGCGGAAGGCGGGGTACACCCTGGACAAGTTGTCACCTCATCGCAGGGCCCCATCTGGATTCATCAACTTAATTCTAAACATTTCTTCACAAAAAAAGAAATCTTTAACATCAATATTTATGGAACATGTCCACAAAAAATCTAGCTGTCAACACTGAATATTGCATTGTTGTATTTCTTTTCACACTTTATGAACTTACATTCATATTTTGTTGAAGTATTATTCAATAAATATATTTATAAAATATTTTTGAATTGTTGCTATTTGGCATACCTTCAAGTACCCCCAGGGGTACACATGCCCCCATTTGAGAACCACTGTTGTAAAGAAGTCGCCACCTCAAACAATTATTAAAAAAACAGTGTGTGCTAATAAAAGAACACTTTCACCCTAACCCGATAGACACCTGGTACTCTCTGTGGTTGAGTAAACAAGCATCATTATGAGGAAATACAGCAATGTTCAAGAAGAAGGTGAAAATCACTCATTAAAGTCCTACTGAAAGCCACTACTAGCGACCACACAGTCTGATAGTTTATATATCAATGATGAAATATTAACATTGCAACACATGACAATACGGCCGCTTTAGTTTACTAAATTGCAATTTTAAATTCCCCGCGGAGTTTCTTGTTGAAAACGTCGCTGAATGATGACACATGTTTGTGACGTCACGGACTGTAGAGGACATATTAGCCCAGCACCATTTGCAGCTAAAAGTCGTCTCTTTTCATCGCATAATTACACAGTATTCTGGACATCTGTGTTGCTGAATCTTTTGCAATTTGTTCAATTAATAATGGAGACGTCAAAGTAGAAAGATGGAGGTGGGAAGCTGTAGCCTTTAGCCGGAGGGGAAGCTTTACTATGGATCAGAGCGGTCAAGTGAACATGGATCCCGACCACTTGTCAAACAGCAGTTTCCAGTGAGAAAATTGTGGTAAAAAGTCGCCTCTTACCGGAGATCAGCTGAGCTCCCTCAGAGACTGGCGTCAAGACACCCGTGGACACACCCCTCCGACTATCAGGTAGTATTTAACTCACTAAAACACTAGCAACACAATAGAATAAGATACATAAGGGATTTCCCAGAATTATCCTAGTAAATGTGTCTAAAAATATCTGAATCCGTCCCAATGCAATCGCCTTTTTTTTTTTCTAGTCCTTTGCTATCAATATCATCATCTACGAATCTTTCATCCTCGCTCAAATTAATGGGGAAATTGTCGTTTTCTCGTTCCGAATAGCTCTTGCTGCTGGAGGCTCACATTATAAACAATGTGAGGACGTGAGAAGCCCTCACACTTGTGATGTCATCGTCTGCTACTTCCGGTACAGCCAAGGCTTTTTTATTAGCGACCAAAAGTTCCGAACTTTATCGTGGATGTTCTCTACTAAATCCTTTCAGCAAAAATATGGCGATATCGCCAAATGATGAAGTATGACACATAGAATGGAGCTGCTATCCCCGTTTAAATAAGAACATCTCATTTCAGTAGGCCTTTATAGGAATATAGAATATAGAAATGAGATTTTAGATCATTCTACGCGTCCTAGTTGGGAACTAGGGTTGTCCTGATACCAATTATTTAGTACCGGTACCAAAATGTATACCGATACCCTTTAAAGGCCTGGGAACGCCTCGGGATCCCCCGGGAAGAGCTGGACGAAGTGGCTGAGGAAAGGGAAGTCTGGGTTTCCCTGCTTAGGCTGTTGCCCCCGCGACCCGACCTCGGATAAGCGGAAGAAGAAGGACGGATGGATGGATATGTAAACTATCAGACTGCGTGGTGGCTAGTGGTGGCTTTCAGTAGGCCTTTAAATTGCATCTTATTAGTGAAAAAGGCCTGGTAATGAAAGTCACAGCATGGATTTCCTTCCTTAGCTGACTTTCAGAGCTTCCAGAGTCCACAGCAGAAAGTATCACGCTCTCAGTGAGGGTTGAGAATATTAGCACAAAGAGTGAAATGAGGGGCTCATGGAGGGAGTTGCATGCATCACAAGATGAAGAGCCAACCCTGACAGGCAGCTAGAAAGTGGACAAGGACTGCACTGGACCACTGGAAGCTGTCTTCTCTTACCATGCGGCACATTCAGGCGCTTTTCCTGAGCCTGACAGCTGCTGGGCCCCGATTCTTTCCTGTGATCTGACAGGAGCAGGTGATAGGCCGGGTTGTTTAACAGCAAGGCTGGGAGAGCACAACACAACACACACACACACACACACACACACGTGTACAATACATACACACGGCGAGGTGGGGTGCAGCAATACGACATCGAGTGGACACAGAACAAAACAAAGTACTGTTAGGCATGTCAATCAATCAATAAAGGAGAGGATGGCATGCAGAGCCACAGCAACTCATGTTAGAGGGGAACAACCAAAAAGTGTCTGAAAAATGGTGTTATTTCAAAGGCTGCGGTGCAACACAACAGCACGCACGCCCGCGCTTTCATCACACAGCATGTTCTTACTCCTACCACAAAAGTCACTTTGTGGCCTTAAGAGCAGAGAATCTTCAGACTGGCAACACTCCGTGTGAATTTTGCTTCAGCAAAAAAAAACACTCTTCTCTTACACGCCTCTTGGACAAAAGTATTGGGCCACTGGCATTTTACATTGTTCTCATACTTGCTAACCTTGAGACCTCCGATTTTGTGAGGTGGGGGTGCAGGTGGGGGTTAAGAGTCAAGTATTTAAGAAATACTTGACTTTCAGTGAATTATAGCGATATATATATATATATATATTATATATATATATATATATATATATAAATAAAAGAAATACTTGAATTTCAGTGTTCATTTATTTACACACATACACACACATAACACTTATCTACTCATTGTCGAGTTAAGGGTTGAATTGTCCATCATTGTTCTATTCTCTGTCACAATTTTTCTAACCATATGCATGTACAGTAGATGGCAGTATTGTCCTGTTTAAGAGTGTCACAACATTGCTGTTTACAGCAGACGAACTGCTTTACGGTAGAAGAAAAACGTGACTGCTGTTGTTGTGTGTTGTTACCACGCTGGGAGGACGTTAATGAGACTGTGTGACAATAAACCCGCAGAAGAAACCAAGAACTCGCCCTCGATCATTCTACAGTTATAACGTCATTGGGTTGACACGCTGTTTATATTGTGGGAAAGCGGACGTGAAAACAGGCTGTCCTCACTCAGGTCCGCATGGAGCTGGAGGGGGCGTGGCCTCTAACTCCGCCTGAATTTTGGTTGAAAATTTGTCCCGGGAGCTTTTCGGGAGAGGCGCTGAATATCGGGAGTCTCCCGGACAATCCGGGGAGGTTGGCAAGTATGATCATTCTACGTGTCCTAGTTGGGAACTAGGGTTGTCCCGATATCATTAATTTAGTACCAGTACCAAAATGTATACAGATACTTTTCCAAATAAAGCAAACTACAAAAAATTTCTAAATTTGGGCTTTATTTTAACAGAAATTCTTTCATTACAGTAAAACACAGTCAAAAAACTATTTTACAAGGTTAAAATATAAATTAAAAGGCATTGAAATGACATCGACCCTAAAGGGGACATCTTCCCTGTGCTCTTCAAATGCAGGCTGCACCGGAGCCAAACAGCAGGACAGGTGTAACAACTACATTATTACCCATCACATTTAATAACTTTTGTGCAGATCTCAATGCTTATTGTTTAAATATTTACTTAAGTTTGAAGCAAAGTTGGTAATAATAATCGCCACATTAGGCGAGGCGTATGTGTGTGTGTGCCCCTTTAAGAACGCCAGCATGTAGGGTGAGTGACGTGAGTGGGTGGGCAAGTTAGGGGAGGTAGCGCTGGCATGTTCAGGAGTGCAAATAGCATTGTTGTGACCCGTGGAAAATGATAAATAAAGTGACCAAGTTGTAACTAATTGACGGCCTCGTCATTCCGACCAAAGAGCGGAGCTTTATGGATCCATTGTGAAGTGAAAGGTTTTTTTTCATCTCGGTAATCCAAAGTTTTATCTCTAACATGAATGTATCTGTATGCGAATCTGAAGCAGAGGAAAGGTGTAACGTTCAATACTTGCTGTCGTAATGCTCAGAAAAGTGTTCAGTTTTTTGACTTGTTAATAACTGCAGCATTTTGTGTGGAACTATAGTTTTAGTAAATGGCCATGTCTGTTAAAAACAAATTATATTATAAAGCCACATTTGTTCAGGATACAGGGTTAGACCAACTTAAGAGTGTTTGGAGATAAGAGCTGTCTCTTGGCTAATCCTCATAAGTCCACATCAGAGTATCACTGCTGGTCTGCACCATACTGAAGCAGAATCAGTTTAATGCCAGTCAAGGTCCTTAAAATAATATCTGAACGGACCACGTTCATCTATGAAAATATGGATAAGCTGCTGATGGTGTGTTTGATGGGGGAAGCAGATACCGTAGAAGTCCGCTCTCCAAAGTAAATGCTGTTTTGGAAGGAGCTAAACGCCAATAAAAATTGATTTCAATTCATTTCAATGGGAGATGTTGCTTTAAGATACAAGTGCTTGGAGTTAAGAGCTGCATCACAGAAACAATTAAGCTGGTCAGTTGAGGTACTAAATGCACATCAATCTTTTCATCTGCCACAATAATGTAATCAATTTAAATGAAAATGCCTCAAGTTCACATCTTTTCTCAGCATTTTAGGTAAGATTATAAAAGAGAGCCAGGACTCAGGATGAGGTTTTTCAAGGTTTTACACAACTTTTGTCTCAAAAAGAGTACGTGGCAACTCCTTGAGAGTAAAACATGAACTTTTTGAACCTATGAAAGCGTTGTTTTATAGACCATTGTTGGGGAACATCCCCATAATTATCACAAAAGGTCAAAAGGGGATGTTTGAGGCCATTTTTGGTCAAGGTCAGTGTTTCTTAACCATCGGGTCCCATTGTTTGGCTGCGAGCGCTCTCTAAAAAGATGTGATTCTTAGGCCGCAGCGGTACTCAGTTGTAATACTATCTTCCACCACTTGAGGCAGTAATGACAATAGCAAACAAACCGAGGAAGTCGGCAACTAAAGTCAGAGAAGTTTCTTAAAAGCAAAATGTGGTAAAGCTCTATTTTAATTTGCACCTACATTTTTTTTGACAGTTTAGTTAAACATTAATTGTTTATTTTGGCACAACATAATTGTATGTACATTTATTTATGTCAGTTAGAGTCCCATTTTATGCAGTATGTTTGATTTGTGCTTATTTTTCTGATCAGCCTGATCTAAAGCTAAGGTTTATGTGTTAAATAAATATGAATCATTCTGATCAATACATGGTTTCATATAACAGAAAGGAATGAACAATGGCTTCTCAGTCTAAAGGGCTTCAAGTGTCTGAAAAAGGTGCTATAATAATTTACAGCTGGAGGTTTTTATTTACTTGACTGAACGTGTTTATTAGAGGTCAGGTATTTAGTAAAGGAGGCTTTTATTTGGACATTTAATTTAAAAAAATGGTTAGGATCTATGTAACAATAATATAAATACAATAAATATGTATTTTTTTTCCCAAAATAAATATTTAATTTAAATTATATTTCACATGTTGTAAAATTCACACAATTCAATAATTTTATTTGTACATGTACCTTATTAATATTTTTTTTATAATTCTTCCCAAAAATATAAAAAATTAAAATATACTAAAGTCCAGGATTTTATATCTTATATTCCACTATTTTGTTTGAAAAAAAAAGCATTATTGTATTTTATTTACTATGTTATTAATCAGGATACTATACTACGAATGATATAAAATATGTACAGAGTGCACCAGGTTATAGGCCACACGAAAAATCTTTTAGAAGAAAAATATATTTTTCCCTATATTAGCTGTATAAGTCACACATATATACTTTGTGAAATGAGCTATTTACATATACCAACAGTAAGTAGGTCAGATATAATCATTGAACACAATTAAAACAAAGAGTAAAATGACTAATTTAGTGTTAATAATTGAGTGGGCCCCAAGGCCTTTCTGTAGTGGAAAAGTTGGGCCCCAAGGTCAGAAAGGTTAACAACTCGTGGTCAAGCTGCTGCGTGTTTGAGGACCAGCTGGCTCAAAGAGGGTTTGGGGAGGCAACTTCAAAACATGCCAAAAACTTAATTTTGTATCAGTAAAATGTAATTGAACCTTTGAAAAAAATTTTAGAGCAAGATTTTTGAAACCGAAAGCTACTTCTTGGGTACTGATAATTGCGAAGGGCTACCAGTTTGATACACACTTAAATAAATTGCCAGAAATAGACAATTTGCTGAATTTACCTTTAAGTCTATGTTATTATTAATAATTGATATTTATCTCTGTGGAAACACTGATCATCTTAATGATTTCTCACAGTAAATATATATTTTTGATGACATGTTTTAAATAGGTTAAAATCCAATCTGCACTTTGTTAGAATATATAACAAATTGGACCAAGCTATATTTCTAACAAAGACAAAATCATTATTTCTTCTTGATTTTCCAGAACAAACATTTTAAAAAGAAATTCAAGACTTTGAAATGAGATTTAAATTTGATACCATAGATTTTCTAGATTTGCCATAAATATTTTTTTGAATTTTAATCATAATAATTTTGAAGAAATATTTCACAAATATTCTTTGTCGAAAAAACAGAAGCTAAAATGAAGAATTAAATTACAATTTATTTATTAATCTTTACAATAAAAAAATACATTTACTTCAATGATTTAAATTGTCAGGAAAGAAGAGGAAGGAATTTAAAAGGTAAAAAGGTATATGTGTTTAAAAATCCTAAAATCATTTTTAAGGTTTTATTTTTTCTTTAAAATTGTCTTTCTGAAAGTTATAAGAAGCAAAGTAAAAAAAATAAGCACATTTATTTAAACAAGTGAAGACCAAGTCTTTAAAATATTTTCTTGGAATTTCAAATTCTATTTGAGTTTTGTCTCTCTTAGAATTAAAAATGTCAAGCAAAGCGAGACCAGCTTGCTAGTAAATAAATACAATTTAAAAAATAGAGGCAGCTCACTGGTAAGTGCTGCTATTTGAGCTATTTTTAGAACAGGCCAGCGGGCGACTCATCTGGTGCCCGCGGGCACCATGTTGGTGACCCCTGTTTTAGAGACTAAGCCCAAATCTAAAATAAATGAACTTATCTGAAAATTGCAACTTCATGTCATTTTTCTTTAAAATGGTGACTTCCTGTAGACATAATAGCCAGATGTCCCGACACTTCTGTCCGTACAGTAAATAATTCACATATCATTTCTGCAGGGGCTAAGAGTGCAAGAACTTATGCACACTTGAAGAATGCAGAAGAGAAAACATTTAAGGCTGTTTAGTGTGTGTATGTTTCAATAGTAAACGAGCTCCATCAGCGTGTTGCGTTCAAGTGCCTCTCAGCAGGACATGCTGTAAACCACAGGATAAAAGCGTGTGTTCCACCTACCCGTGCTGTCACGGTGGTCCCGCGGGCGAAGCAAGGCGCTTGGCTCCTGGTACTCGCACTCGCCCTCCCGCTCGGGGTCGTCGGGGAAGGTGTGGATGCGCTGGTAGCGACTGGAGTAGCTGTGGGTGTTGTTGATGACCACGTTGTCCGAGGGGACGGACAGGTGGACGCGCAGCTCGTCGCTGGAGAGGCTGCCCTGGGCCTGCGGACGGGGGTCACGAGCGTGGGTAAGTGTGCAGTTCAACGTGTGCAGGGTTGTTGTTTTCTCTTGTGCAGGTGTACCTAATGAAGTGTACATCGAATCACTGCATTAAACTGAATATCAAACCCGTTTCATATTTGGGGATTTCACATTTATACATCACAAATGTTTTCTTAATCGAGTCAGAGCTTTTCTTCCTGTCACTCGCACGCATGCAGGAGAAAAGAGCAGTCTTATATTCAGGTCAATACGGTATGTACCGGGGTGTCATCAACTCTTTAGCGCCGCCCTAGTGAGTGATTGATTGATTGATACTTTTATTAGTAGATTGCACAGTACAGTACATATTCCGTACAATTGACCACTAAATGGTAACACCCCAATAAGTTTTTCAACTTGTTTAAGTCGGGGTTCACCTTCATCAATTCATGGTACAAATATATACTATCAATGAAATGAGTTTATTTCGGTCATATAATCAATCAAATCAATCAACCATTTTGTGTGATCAGTTTTACAGTACATGTCATATGTACACAATAATGCACATTTACACACGAAAGAATGACCAAAAAAGGAATAGGCTGAAGCCAAAGCTTATATTTGCCTATCCTCTACCTTCACAGAAGATTAGATTGCCTGGAACATCAACGTAAAAAAAAAAAAAAATCAAAAATCAATGGGATGAAAGTACTTGTTACTATATTTTATAATTTTCAATTATTTCACCTTTCAATGTTTTCTTAAACCTCAACAAAGAAGTGCATGTCTTCAACTCATCACTGAGCTTCTTCCATTTAACTCCTAAAACTGTAATACATTTGTATTTTATATTTGTTCTCGCTTTACCTATTTCAAAAATCGATATCCCCGTAAATGATAGTTTTCTCCTCTTAAATGAAATAGCCTGAGAATACAAGCTGTTAGGCTGTTGTTCTTTACTCCAAACATCATTTCCATTGTTTCTGTCAACAAAGATTTGCTTCAGCCTGCGACACAGTCCTTTTGATAGTAGGCTAATATAGACACATCAGGTTTTACCTTCATCATAATCCTTAATATATACGGTGTTTAATTTTTTGCAGCTCCAGACAGATTATTTTTTTGTATTTTTGGTCCAATATGGCTCTTCCAACGTTTTGGGTTGCCGACCCCTGGCTTACACACGTATGTCTGCCGTCTTCTTCCCCAGCAACTTTTAGCTTTGAGCATTGAAAAGCGAGTGGTCGTCTTCTACTCTGGCCAGTCCTTTCCATCCATCCATTTTCTACCGCTTGTCCTTTTCAGGGCCGCGGGGGTGTTGGAGCTGTCATGCCAAACCTTCCCCCCCGGAAGACATTTGGCGTGACAGCCCCTCTAATGCCTGAATGACCCCAATGAGGGTGGAAGGACCTTAAAGCAGCCCACACAGCTGCCTGTTTTAAAAGCATTATAATTGCCTGATTGTCATTGGTGGAAAATAACGGTGAGTAAAAAATATTAGCATTCCAGCATGCTAATCTTTCAAACTATTTTTGCTTCGCTAATTTTGCAACTGTTACCCTTAAGAGTCGTTGAACTTGGTATTATCACGCCCTCATTGGGGTCCTTCAGGCATTAGGGGGGCTGTCATGCCAAATGTCTTCAGGGGGGAAGGTTTTTGTAGGGGGGGAAGAAATTTGGCAGGACAGAGCCTATCCCAGCTGCATTCGGGCGGTAGGCGGGGTACACCCTGGACAATTTGCCACCTTGTCACAGGGCCAACACAGATAGACAACATTCACACATCCATCCATCCATTTTCTACCGCTTATTCCCTTTTGGGGTCGCGGGGGGCGCTGGCGCCTATCTCAGCTACAATCGGGCGGAAGGCGGGGTACACCCTGGACAATATGCCACCTTGTCACAGGGCCAACACAGATAGACAACATTCACACATCCATCCATCCATTTTCTACCGCTTATTCCCTTTTGGGGTCGCGGGGGGCGCTGGTGCCTATCTCAGCTACAATCGGGCCGAAGGCGGTGTACACCCTGGACAAGTCGCCACCTCATTGCAGGGCCAACACAGATAGACAGACAACATTCACACACTAGGGCCAATTTAGTGTTGCCAATCAACCTATCCCCAGGTGCATGTCTTTGGAGGTGGGAGGAACCCACGCAGTCACGGGGAGAACATGCAAACTCCACACAGAAAGATCCCGAGCCCGGGATTGAACTCAGGACCTTCGTATTGTGAGGCAGACGTACTGACTCCTGTCTTGTACTTGGTATAATTCCAATGGTGGTCCTCACCTTCCCCAGCAGCTTCTTCCAGTATTGCCTCCACAGGATGACGGCGATGACGGCCAGCAGCAGCAGGATGATGCCCACCAGGCAGCCAATCAGAATGGCCGTGTTGTTGCTGTCGTCCTTGGCCACGGGAAGCCCCGCCCTCGGCGACACGGCGGCAAACTCCGAGCCTGAGACAGACGAGGAAGAGGTTGCCCTCGATTGATTTACCGACAAAATTTTTAGCAGACCTGTCATGATGAAGGTTGTTTCGTACAGTCGAGTTATTTTGGTCTTATCTTAAACACACACAGGCTTTTAGGTCACTTCTGCAAGGTTTCATCACCCAATATCTCTCTGGCCTCACTTCAGAGAAAAGAATGTGAAGAGTGCACGGCTCCTCAACAACTTCACAATGAATCACACAAATGCGGCATGCAGGGACACACAGTTGTGTGCATAGACAAGACACACACACACACACACACACAGTTGTGTGCATAGACAAGACACACACACACACACCTACACACAGTTGTGTGCATAGACAAGACACACACACACACACACACAAAGTTGTGTGCATAGACAAGACACACACACACACACAGTTGTGTGCATAGACAAGACACACACACACACCTACACACAGTTGTGTGCATAGACAAGACACACACACACACACACACACACACACACCTACACACAGTTGTGTGCATAGACAAGACACACACACACACACACACACACACACAGACACACACACCCACACACACACCTACACACAGTTGTGTGCATAGACAAGACACACACACACACACAGACACACACACACACACACCTACACACAGTTGTGTGCATAGACAAGACACACACACACACACACACACACACAGTAGCGTGCATAGACAAGACACACACACACACACACACACACACCTACACACAGTTGTGTGCATAGACAAGACACACACACACACACACACACACAGACACACACACCCACACACACACCTACACACAGTTGTGTGCATAGACAAGACACACACACACACACACACACACACACACAGACACACACACACACCTACACACAGTTGTGTGCATAGACAAGACACACACACACACACATACACACAGTTGTGTGCATAGACAAGACACACACACACACACACACCTACACACAGTTGTGTGCATAGACAAGACACACACACACACACACACACAGACACACACACACCTACACACAGTTGTGTGCATAGACAAGACACACACACACACACACCTACACACAGTTGTGTGCATAGACAAGACACACACACACACACACACACACACAGACACACACACCCACACACACACCTACACACAGTTGTGTGCATAGACAAGACACACACACACACACACACACACACACACACACACCTACACACAGTTGTGTGCATAGACAAGACACACACACACACACATACACACAGTTGTGTGCATAGACAAGACACACACACACACACACACCTACACACAGTTGTGTGCATAGACAAGACACACACACACACACACCTACACACAGTTGTGTGCATAGACAAGACACACACACACACACACCTACACACAGTTGTGTGCATAGACAAGACACACACACACACACACACACAGACACACACACACACCTACACACAGTTGTGTGCATAGACAAGACACACACACACACACACCTACACACAGTTGTGTGCATAGACAAGACACACACACACACACACACACACACACACACACACACACACACACACACAGTGTCCAGTCCATCAGAACCATGTTGGTAACAACACTTCCCCCCCAAAAAAGACTATATATATCCCACAAAAAGTACTTCTAGTTCCGTTGTTAAGTACCCAAAAAGTTCCCCAAACATGCACACCACAGTGATAAAAGCAGTGTTATTGTTGCATACAGTGGAACCCCTAAACTTGAATTCAAAACATCATTTTTGTTTGGACAAAATCCTCAAAAGGAAGAGTTCAACAAATATTGTGAGCAGCTCCAGCATTGACTAACAAGTTTGTGTTGCTGCTTGTTCGGCTATAGAAAGACACCAGTGACGGCAAAGGATGGAAAAGTGTGCAATTAACCACAGAACTGAACAAGGAAAATGAAAAAACAAAACAAAAAACATTAGTTTCTGGTTTGAGTTCATTCCGAACATGCATATTGTTACATGATTCTCCAGTTTCTCTTTTAAAGGCCTACTGAAAGCCACTACTAGCCACCACGCAGTCTGATAGTGTGACGCTTGTGTGGCATTGTAATGCCGGATTGGTTCTTCCGGGGATGCGTCGAAGCGATGAACACAACAAGGTAAGTTATAAATGGATTTATTAAATAAACAAATGGCTTAGCGTAAAAGCTAGCGAGAATATACATACAAAGATGAAGGTCGAGAGTCGTCACTGTTGCGCGTGGGCAAATTAGGATCCGAGACTGAACAAAGAAAAGAGGAAAGCTTATATAGGGAGAAATCAAGGAGAACCAGGTGTGTAGAAAACGAGGAGCAGGTGAAATCAATGTGTAACCATGGTAACGGACTAAACAGGAAGTAAGTGGGTCAGAAGAGAATGAAACAAAGATGGAAAAATAAACATGTGAAGATCTGAGTCACAGATCGCAACAGTATTCCCCCCCCCAAAAAGACAGATTCCAGATGTCTCAAAGAAAACAAAAACAAATAAGAAACAACTTGAACCCCCTCCCCAAAAACAGAGTCCACAAACGAAGGGAGGGCGGAGGGAGGCCACGGTGGAGGGTCGCCAAGTCGTGTGTCCCCGAATCCACCGAGGACAAGTCAAGTGGCGGCGGCGGATGGAACGCCGCTGCCGAACAAGTTTTGGCGGGCGACCTCGAAAAGGCCACATTAGTGGCCGCCTCGCAGGATGAGGTGCCCGGCGAGGCGGACGACCCGGGCACGGCCACATCCGTGGCCGACATGGAGGAGGGAGTGTCTGGCGAGGAGGATGACCTCGCAGAGGCCACGCCCGTGGTCGACGTGGTGGACGACGCCTCAGCACCGAAATCCCAGCAGGCTTGGAAGCAGCAGACGAGGGTGCGGGGACTGCAGCCAAAGCAGGCCCGAGTGCAGCTGGCGAGGATGATGCGGGTGCTGCAGCCGCAGGAGTCGTCGGAGGCGGCCTGGGAGCCGCAGGAGTCGTCGGAGGCGGCCTGGGAGCCGCAGGAGTCGTCGGAGGCGGCCTGGGAGCCGCAGGAGTCGTCGGAGGCGGCCTGGGAGCCGCAGGAGTCGTGACTGGTGTGAGCTCCAGCCTCATCGTCGGCGCCGGTGTGGGCTCCAGCTTCTTCGTCGGCAGTGCTTGGCGGCGTGGAGCTGGTACCGGCGCTTGTCGAGGAGCTGGCACTGGAGTGGGCTCCAGCCCTGTCGACACAGGTGAAGGTTCCAGCCCCGTCGTTGACGCTGGTGTGGGCTCCAGCCCCGTCGTCGACGCTGGTGTGGGCTCCAGCCCCGTCGTCGGCGGTGCTTGGCGGCGCGGAGCTGGTACCGGCGCTTGGCGGCGTGGAGCTGGTACTGGAGTAGGCTCCAGCTCTGGAGCTGGTACTGGAGTGGGCTCCAGGCTAAAGTCTGTAACTGGTATGAGAACCAGTTCTGGGTCGGAGGCTGGTGTGAGAACCAGGTGGGAGTCTAGTGCTGGCTTGAGAACCAGGCTAGAAACATTTTCTGGTGTGAAAACCAGGCGAGAGTCTAATTCTGGCTTGAGAACCAGGCGAGAGTCATGTGCTGGTGTGAGAACCAGACTGGGAGCAGTGCAGAACACCGGTGGTGGAGGACGTGCTGGAGGTAATGACCTCGCGAGTCCGAACACCGGTGGAGGAGGTCTACAAGGCCGTTGAGACTTGGCCGGGGGAAAAACAGGTGGAGGAGGTCTACAAGGCCGTTGAGATTTGGCCGGGGGAAAATCAGGTAGAGGAGGTCTACAAGGCCGTTGAGACTTGGCCGGGGGAAAAACAGGTGGAGGAGGTCTACAAGGCCGTTGAGACTTGGCCAGGGGAAAAACAGGTGGAGGAGGTCTACATGGTGGCTGTGGTTTAGAGGGTAGTATCTGTGCTACCTCCGTAGCACAGCTATAGGTCATAGCCCCTTCCTCCAGACGGGGATCCCAGACCCGTTCCCTATGGTCAGGGACTGACCTTAAGGGAGGGTGGTGGGAGGCTTGGAGGCGGGCCGACTCCTCCCCTTTAATTTGTCCAGAATTTCCTTTAGAAAAGGGAGGAAACACCTTGGACTTGGCCGGAGAATGAGGTTTTAAAGGAGGTGTAGGAGAAAAACTAGGTGACTGAGGTTGACTAGAATAATAAGAAAAAATATCCTGATAATTCTGTATCTTGTCATGAATGTTATTGATATTCAAAAAAGGTTGGGAATGAGAATTACTGTCCACAATATAAAAATCTTCTGAAAAAATGTCATCAACAGAGGCCGGTGTTGCGTCACCGGTGGGCGTTCCCCAATTGACGTCATCGCTTGTGTCAGAAAAAGTGTCATGGCAGCTTAAGGAATGATTTGAAAAAAAACAAGCAGGATTACCGGTAATGACGGGTGAATCCTGGACGGGGTGAAACTTGCTGTGTCCATGGGGAGGAATAAGTGGTGCTGGAACATTACTGCCGTGCGGGGGGCCTCTCCACTGGACCCCCCGCCTCTTCGGGGCAGCGCGAACGGCTTCGGAGGGGACTTCAGGCTCACAGTCAAGTCTTTCCTGCTCCCAAGCCACGAGCTCCAACCACAAACCCAAGTCGAAGGGTTCCTCCCGTGGTTTCGACGCGGAAAAACATTTTGATGCTCGGATCCTACTGTGACGCTTGTGTGGCATTGTAATGCCGGATTGGTTCTTCCGGGGATGCGTCGAAGCGATGAACACAACAAGGTAAGTTATAAATGGATTTATTAAATAAACAAATGGCTTAGCGTAAAAGCTAGCGAGAATATACATACAAAGATGAAGGTCGAGAGTCGTCACTGTTGCGCGTGGGCAAATTAGGATCCGAGACTGAACAAAGAAAAGAGGAAAGCTTATATAGGGAGAAATCAAGGAGAACCAGGTGTGTAGAAAACGAGGAGCAGGTGAAATCAATGTGTAACCATGGTAACGGACTAAACAGGAAGTAAGTGGGTCAGAAGAGAATGAAACAAAGATGGAAAAATAAACATGTGAAGATCTGAGTCACAGATCGCAACAGATAGTTTATATATCAATGATGAAATATTAACATTGCAACACATGACAATACGGCCGCTTTAGTTTACTAAATTGCAATTTTAAATTTCCCGCCAAGTGTCACGTTGAAAACATCGCAGTATGATGACACATGTGGTTGACGAGTACGATGACACGTGCGTTTGACGTCTCCAGTTGTAGCGAACATCATTTTCCAGCCCGATCCAAGCTAAAAGTCGTCTGATTTAATCGCATAATTACACAGTATTTTGGACATCTGTGTTGCTGAATCTTTTGCAATTTGTTCAATTAATAATGGAGACGTCAAAGAAGAAAGATGTAGGTGAGAAGCTTTTAGCCTTTGGCCACAAAAACACAGCCGGTGTTTACTTGTTTAAAATTCCCAAAAATGAAGCTTTACTATGGATCAGAGCAGTCAAACGAACATGTCAACCGGCAGTTTTCAGTGAGAAAATTGTGGTAATAAGTCGCCTCTTACCGGAGACATCAGCGGAGCCCCCGTCCTGCTGCAGCTGCAGTGACTTCATTTAGAGACTCTGGCGTCAACACACCCGTGGCCACACCCCTCCGACTTTCAGGTACTATTTAATCTCACTAAAACACTAACAACACAATAGGCGGATAAGGGATTTTCCAGAATTATCCTAGTAAATGTGTCTAATATCTGAATCGCTCCCACTGCAATCGCCTTTTTTTGTAGTCCTTCACTCTAAATTTCCTCATCCACGAATCTTTCATCCTCGCTCAAATTAATAGGGAAATTGTCGCTTTCTTGGTCTGAATCGCTCTAGCTGCTGGTGGCCATGATTGTAAACAATGTTCAGATGTGAGGAGCTCCACAACCCGTGACGTCACGCGCACATCGTCTGCTACTTCCGGTACAGGCAAGGCTTTTTTATTAGCGACCAAAAGTTGCAAACTTTATCGTGGATGTTCTCTACTAAATCCTTTCAGCAAAAATATGGTAATATCACGAAATGATGAAGTATGACACATAGAATGGAGCTGCTATCCCCCTTTAAATAAGAACTTCTCATTTCAGTAGGCCTTTATTAACAGTTTGACCATAGAAAGGATTGTTATTTGCAGTATTTCTTGTGGGAAAATCCAAACCTAGATGTTCCACTGTATTTGTAGGTGTTCAAATCAGACCCCCAAGGGATGTTTTTCAAAGCCGCAAGAGGAGGAAGTGAAAGTTTCTCTTCCCCTTTGCCTCACCTGAGAGAGTCCAGTTAGTGGTGGTGTCCATCATGAAGGTGGAGGTGGCAATGGTGGGGGGTGCTAGAGCAGGAGGAGGAGCAGGTAGGACGGGTGTGAATGAGCAGGGAGGTGGTGAAAGGAGAGGAGTAACTAAGGCAAAGGACGAGATTGGCCCAGGTAGAGTAAAGATGACATTATCTTGTTTTAAAGCAAATATGCAAGTTAAGCATCCTGTGTCAGCGTCTCTCTCCCTTTTTCTGGCAGCATGGACACAGATGCTGGCATTGTTACGTCCATTTGGAGGCCTCATCAGAGCCATATCAGAGCCTGAATGGCCGGATCCCGTACACTTTCATAGACAGAAGATCCAGCATCTAGCTGGCTGTCACTTTTACGCAGAACCCAGCAAAGGTGGAATATTGTTGCAACTGTGAACACTTTCACATCCTGACAACATCCTGCCATTAGATAATGACACTCACTTGCTCAACAGGATAACAGTTTTCACTACAACACACAGGGAGAAGTGAGTGTCCGGTGAAGTTTCCACACCGATTCCAGCATTAAAGGGAACATTATCAGCAGACCTATGTAAGCGTCAATATATACCTTGATGGTGCAGGAAAAAGACCATCTATTTTTTTAACCGATTTCCGAACTCTAAATGGGTGAATTTTGGCGAATTAAACGCCTTTCTGTTTATCGCGCTGGAGGCGATGACGTCAGAATGTGACGTCGCCGAGGTAACACACCCGCCATTTTCATTTTCAACACATTACAAACACCGGGTCTCAGCTCTGTTATTTTCCATTTTTTTGACTATTTTTTGGAACCTTGGAGACATCATGCCTGGTGGGTGTGTTGTCGGAGGGTGTAACAACACTAACAGGGAGGGATTCAAGTTGCACCACTGGCCCCAAGATGCCAAAGTGTCTGCCGCCAGACCTCCATTGAATGTGCCAGAGTGTCTCCACATTTGACCGGCGATGACAGACATGGCACAGAGATGTATGGATAACCTGCAGATGCATTTGCAACCATTAAGTCAACCAAATCACAAAGGTGAGTTTTGTTGATGTTGACTTATGTGCTAATCAGACATATTTGGTCGCGGCGTGACTGCCAGCTAATCGATGCTAACATGCTACGCTAATCGACGCTAACATGTTATTTACCGGCGGTGCTAAAGCAGACATGGCACAGAGATGTATGGATAACCTGCAGATGCATTTGCAACTATATTACGTTTCCTTCCACCCACATTTAATGCGAAACAAACACTTACCAATCGACGGATTTAAGTTGCTCCAGTGTCACGAGATGCCAAAGTCCTGATCGTTTGGTCCGCACATTTTACCGGCGATGCTAACGCAGCTATTCGGCCATGCTATGGCTATGAATAGCGTCAATAGCTATTCGCTCAATAGCTTCAGTTTCTTCTTCAATATTTTCATACTCCAACCATCTGTTTCAATACATGCGTAATCTGTTGAATCGCTTAAGCCGCTGAAATCCGAGTCTGAATCCGAGCTAATGTCGCTATATCTTGCTGTGCTATTCGCCATTGTTTGTTTACATTGGCAGCACTGTGTGACATCACAGGGAAATGGATAGTGGCATCGCAAATAGCAAAAATCAAGCACTTTAAAGCTTTTTTTAGGGATATTCGGAGACCGGTAAAATTTTGAAAAAAACTTCAAAAAATACAACAAGCCACTGGGAAGTGATTTTTATTGTTTTTAACCCTTTTGAAATTGTGATAATGTTCCCCTTTAACTCTTTTTACACAGGCACTGTGCAGGCTAAGTCACTATCCCAATAGGTGGAATACTGGGAGGCACAAATTGGTGCCCCACCGTCCCGAATTATTGTTGTTTATACGGAACAAGACCCGGAAAAAAAGGTGCTAACGCAACGGCTGTGTAAGAGGGGCCATGGAGCCTCTGTGCTAAAATCGCCCACAGTTGTGGGAATATTCCATCTCAGCTGGGTTCTGTGTAAAACACAAATGTAACGCGGGTCATAAGGACAAAAGATAAAAGATAACGAGGGAGTGAAGCATGATGGATAATGGGGGGGGGGGGGGGGGGGGGGGGGGGCACACAGAAGAGGAAAGAGACGCCAAAAGCAATCAAGAACCGGACTCACCGGAAACTGAAGCGGTGGTGTTGGATGCGCTGCGACTCGGCGCTGGGGAGATAGCGGAGGTGCGGTTGAGGGCAGGAGAGGAGCTCGCGGTGGGATGGTTGAAATGTGTCCGTGTGACATCCTTCTCAAAAGGCTCTGCATGAAAAATAGGCGAGCACAGAAAACTGATTTCATCAAAAACATCAGCACCTTCTGGACACTTCATTAGGTACACTTAAAATCCAATACAGGAGCTGCATCACCTTGCAGATAATAATGCTCAATTTTGTTGGGTATTACTTTGACTGGATGTTTATTCATCTTGGTATAGTTTGCAGTTGTTTATAATATCTGGCTGGCTGTAGTAGATGTAAGGAAGGGCCAAAATTGAGCAATATTATTGGACCTTTTTAGAATGTGCAGGTGGACCTTGCACTGCAGTTTTCTAACCCTACTGCTTTCTTGCCTGTAATCCAAACAATGAATCATTTATCACCACCAGCGCAGGAATTTGAAGGTCCTTCAGCCTCCTGAGTTTGGTATTTTGCTGAGTCTTATCTTGATCAGATTTGATGAATTCATTTATAAATGGGTTGTACTTGTATAGCGCTTTTCTACCTTCATGGTACTCAAAGCGCTTTGACATTACTTCCACATTTACCCATTCACACACACATTCACACACTGATGGAGGGAGCTGCCATGCAAGGCGCCAACCAGCACCCATCAGGAGCAAGGGTGAAGTGTCTTGCTCAGGACACAACGGACGTGACGAGGGTGGTACTAGGTGGGAATTGAACCAGGGACGCTCGGGTTGCGCACGGCCACTCTCCCACTGCGCCACGCCGTCCCTATAAATATACACATGCATTTTCTTCTGTTTAGTGAGGCAAACAACTCTAAAAACTGCAGAACAAGTTGCCTCCTTGCTCAGCAGCCCTTGGCATTGCCCGTTGGTAATTATGTTTACTTTTGCACACGTACAAATTAAGTTTTGCCGGGCAACACAGCAGAATAAATATGAGAGGACAAGTGCGGTAAGGCATAACAATTTAAATTACGCAGCAAGGACGAATAAAAAGGAACAATACAGGAATAAGTCGGTGCAAGTAACTATTTTTGATCATTTACATTGAATCGTAAATGAATGCCACACCCAATAGGAGAAAATACAACTGAAATGTATATAAATATTTAGAATAGAATAGAATGTTGTTGTACACTGCAATTTCCATTATATAGTTTCAGTTTTATAGCAATAGGAGTTGCATATTATTATAAATACAACTAATAATTAAATGTTGAAAAATGTAAAAGTATGTAAAAATATTTGCATGTTTAATCCAAAAATAATATTAGTAAAATAAATCAAATATTTAACTGATTGAAAATGAAAGGTATGCGTCATTAGCCTATTGACAAACTAAAAATAATAAATATTGTGTCTGAATACAAATAAAATCAAGTAAAATCCAAATTAATAAAAAAAAAATCCTGCAAAATAAAATAAAGACAAAATCAGGATATTTTTTTCTATAAAATAAGAATAAAGAACATTTTTAGTGCAGATTCTGGAATACTTTTTCCCCAACCATATTAACGATTTTGCAACCTTTTCCTTCAAGCACCTGTGTGGTAAAACAAGTTGACTTCATTCGCTAAAAAGGTGTTCCACTGTATCTGTTAAACTATATCCACTCTATTCTATCGGGACGGCGTGGCGCTGTGGGGAGAGTGGCCGTGCGCAACCCGAGCGTCCCTGGTTCAATTCCCACCTAGTACCAACCTCGTCATGTCCGTTGTGTCCTGAGCAAGACACTTCACCCTTGCTCCTGATGTGTACTGGTTGGCGCCTTGCATGGCAGCTCCCTCCATCAGTGTGTGAATGTGTGTGTGAATGTGTAAATGTGGAAGTAGTGTCAAAGCGCTTTGAGTACCTTGAAGGTAGAAAAGCGCTATACAAGTACAACCCATTTATTTCTAATCTGCAAAGTATGCGGAAATACCATCTAAACATCCACGATTTCAGATAGCCGTTTTGAATATTTCGCCACAAAAATTTTTTTTCCGTAGATTCGGGATTTGATGACATCAAGGTGGGAACTCGTCTGCTCTCTGACAATATCAGCTGATCAATTATACTGGAAATAAGTACAGATTGGAAAAAACCATTTACTTCTCGTGACCTGAATATTAACAACATATTAGTGATATTTTTATTATAAGCGCTAACGCACACAACCTAATTTTAGCGGCGCATTATGCTGCTATGTTGTTGACACACTGCCTGCTGCTTTGCTTCTTCAATTGATAAAAGTTAATTGTGGGTTTTCATTGATGCCTCTTCCTTTGATAATAAAAGGTTGTTGTGATGGACCGAGAGGCTGGTCAACTTTAACGTCCAACTTAGGCGTGGAGATGGCAAAAGGGGCACAAAAAGATGCTTGTGGCACTTTTGATTCTTCATCCAAACGGGATTATGTGAGCGTCCCGTCAGTCGCCATCCCAGTGAGAGCAGACATTGTGCTGTAAGTTTTTGTTTTATCATGGTTAGTTTGTAGGTTTAGCACTTAGCAATACTGACTTGTTGCTCATCTTCCTTGTGTTCGGGCTCGAAAATATGGGGTCTAGGATCATCATTTCTCCAAGAGTGGGGCGGCATGGCGTAGTGGGTAGAGCAGCCGGCAAGAAACCTGAGGGTTGCAGGTTCGCCTCCCACCTATTGACATCCAAAAAAATCGCTGCCGTTGTTTCCTTGGGCAGGACACTTCACCCTTTGCCCCCAGTGCCGCTCACACAGGTGAATGAATGATGAATGAATGATTAGTGGTGGTCAGAGGGGCCGTAGGTGCAAACTGGCAGCCACGCTTCCGTCAGTCTACCCCAGGGCAGCTGTGGCTACAGAAGTAGCTTACCACCACCAGGTGTGAATGAATGATGAGTTCTCACTTCTCTGTGAGCGCTTTGAGTGTCTAGAAAAGCGCGATATAAATCCAAGTTATTATTATTATTATTATCTTTCACAAAGTATGCTGTGAGAAGTAGGTGCGTTACTTTTTAAAGAAACTGTGTTCCCACCAGTAGATCACTGATCATGTGACTCTACTTGTTTATTATCTCACGAAATAGCTTGAGAAGCGCCGTAAGATTGATATTCCATCCATCCATCCATCATCTTCCGCTTATCCGAGGTCGGGTCACGGGGGCAGCAGCCTAAGTAGGGAAGCCCAGACTTCCCTCTCCCCAGACACTTCATCTAGCTCTTCCCGGGGGATCCCGAGGCGTTCCCAGGCCAGCCGGGAGACATAGTCTTCCCAACGTGTCCTGGGTCTTCCCCGTGGCCTCCTACCGGTTGGGAGTGCCCTAAACACCTCCCTAGGGAGGCGTTCGGGTGGCATCCTGACCAGATGCCCGAACCATTTCATCTGGCTCCTCTTGTGGAGGAGTAGCGGCTTTACTTTGAGTTCCTCCTGGATGGCAGAGCTTCTCACCCTATCTCTAAGGGAGAGACCCAAACTCATTTGGGCCGCTTGTACCCGTGATCTTATCCTTTCGGTCATGACCCAAAGCTCATGACCATAAGTGAGGATGGGAACGTAGATCGACTGGTAAATTGAGAGCTTTGCCTTCCGGCTCAGCTCCTTCTTCACCACAACGGATCGGTACAGCGTCCGCATTACTGAAGACGCCGCACCGATCCGCCTGTCGATCTCACGATCCACTCTTCCCCCACTCGTGAACAAGACTCCTAGGTACTTGAACTCCTCCACTTGGGGGCAGGGTCTCCTCCCCAACCCGGAGATGGCACTCCACCCTTTTCCGGGCGAGAACCATGGACTCGGACTTGGAGGTGCTGATTCTCATTCCGGTCGCTTCACACTCGGCTGCGAACCGATCCAGTGAGAGCTGAAGATCCCGGTCAGATGAAGCCATCAGGACCACATCATCTGCAAAAAGCAGAGACCTAATCCTGCAGCCACCAAACCGGAACCCCTCAACGCCTTGACTGCGCCTAGAAATTCTGTCCATAAAAGTTATGAACAGAATGGGTGACAAAGGACAGCCTTGGCGGAGTCCAACCCTCACTGGAAACGTGTCCGACTTACTGCCGGCAATGCGGACCAAGCTCTGACACTGATCATACAGGGAGTGGACCGCCACAATAAGACAGTCCGATACTCCATACTCTCTGATAGGGCTGCAAATCTTTGGGTGTCCCATGATTCGATTCAATATCGATTTTTGGGGTCGCAATTCGATTATAAATCGATTTTTTCCGTTCAACGCGATTCTCGTTTCAAAAACGATATTTTTCCAATTCAAAAGGATTCTGTATTCATTCAATACATAGATTTCAGCAGGATCTACCCCAGTCTGCTGACATGCTAGCAGAGTAGTAGATTTGTGTAAAAAGCTTTTATAATTGTAAAGGACAATGTTTTATCAACTGATTGCAATAATGTAAATTTGTTTGAACTATTAAAGGAACCAAAAATCTGACTTATTTTATCTTTGTGAAAACATTGGACACAGTGTGTTGTCCAGCTTATGAGATGCCATGCAAGTGTAAGCCACTCTGACACTATTGTTCTTTTTATTTTTATAAATGTCTAATGATAATGTCAGTGAGGGATTTTTAATCACTGCTATGCTGAAATTATAACTAATATTGATACTGTTGTTGATAATATTCATTTTTGTTTCACTACTTTTGGTTTGTTCTGTGTGGTGTTTGTGTCTCCTCTCAATTGCAGTTTTGAGTGTTGCTGGCTCAGGTTTGGTTTTGGAATCGGATTGCATTGTTATGGTATTGCTGTGTATTGTTTTTTTGGATTGATTAAAAAAATAAAAATAAAAAATACATTTTTTAAAAATGAGAATCGATTCTGAATCGCCATTCAAATTCGAATTGATTTTCCCCACACCCCTACTCTCTGAGCACTCCCCCACTAGAGAGATTGATATTATTTGCACAATATATATTTACGTGCAAACTTTGGAAATTTTTGGTGTTATAAATCTATATATGATAATCGCTTCAAAATAGTTTTTCCATTAAGCTGCTACTTTAATTTCAGTGTGAATGAAGCTCGAGTATTGAGGAGCCTGAGAAGGCAGTGACCCTGGCCAAAAAATCATTGGGTTGTGGTGCAAAATTTCTAAATAAACAGATGTGGTATTGGTAATAATAATACTAACATGTCAGTGTTGACATCACATCTTAAGAGTGTTCCTATCATGGGTGCTCAGAGGTCTCCAAGGTGCAGAAACTAAAGTGGATTTTTTTGGTGGTGTCCAAGCCCTAAGAGCTCTCAAACACGGCAAGGACGGTGATACCTACCAGACAGGAATGATATCTCGCTGAGAAGCAGCCAGCGGTCCGCGAAATAGAACTTGCAGAGCAGTATCTGAGCCGCATGTCCTCCCAGTGGCAAAGTGATGGTTCGAGAGGACGGGTCCTTCAGGTCCTCCAGAGGTACAGACAGTGCAAGGGCCGGAGACGACCATGGCTGCAGGATGTCCGGCTTGAAGAGACACTCCACCTTGTTGAACACCCGCACGCCCTGAGTGTGACGGTTGTTACTGTGCACCTGGAGGAGCAGCAGAATGGAAAAATGAACAACTCGGAGGCAGGTTCTTTCATTCCCCTCAGCTGGGCTGATTCAATCAGCCGAGAAAATATCAAAACACATTTCCTTCCTCTGTTTTAGCACCCTAATTGTTTCTGCAAGAGGTGGAGCGCAAAGTGACTGCAGATGAGGAAAAACAAAAAGGCAGGGAGGGATTCAAGAATGAAAAACGCAGGACAGATGGAATGGTTAGCAAAAATAACAAAAAAAATCACTGCAAAAGGCTGTACCTTCACGAAACAGACTAACATCTCCAGGAAAAACACATGAATGTAAATGTTTGACCCTTGAACTGATTAATTATGTTTACAATACATTATTTACAAAGGGGGAAATGGAACAAAGTGGCCAACCATGCAATCATTATGCTTCCAATGTCGTGACAACAAAATTAGCCACAGACCGGATGAGGTCAAAACTCTCCAATTTATCGACCAATATAAGTGACTGGATGAGGAGATGAAGTGAAGTTGCCCTGCTAACACCATTCACATGTGAGGGCACGCAAAGCAACACTTGTTGAATTAGAAGTTGTGTCCTTGTGTGCTTGCCTTGGCAAAAGTCACACGGGTGGTCTCACAACTCAAAAGAAACAAGGTCATTAGAGTGGAGATTATGTCAATCTAATTTGTACATTTGGACATTCCCTTCTGTTTCTCTGGACCTGAAAGGCCATGTTTCAATGAAGTCACAAAAGCAGTCCAGGCAGCACATTGAACATTTAGGTCAGAATCAGGCTGTGACCTCTTCAGTAGGACAAATCCACCAACTACATCTAACATCAGCTGAGGTTAGTCTGGGAAAACCCCTGGTGAAAATCCAGGAAACAGCCTGGCTTAAAGAAACATTTGGAGAGTCAAACACCAGGGGAGCATTAGGAGGTGGTGCTCCATCAAACAATGCCTGTAGAACGTCAAGATTTATTACAACAACACCGTGTTGTAAATGGTACAAGAATACAAATGTGAAGCTTTGCATGGCAAACCCAGAGCTTCAACAATCTTGTTATTAGAGTACAGGACACACTGCGCTCACACTAATTTAGTAAGATTTGCACGGCCAGAGACTCTGTGGGGATACTTGAAAAAGACTTTCAAACTGCTTTGAAACTATGGCAACAAGAACAATTTCAGCAGAGCATGTTTGCAAAGTGGACACAGTTGAAATGGCAGATTTTTTTGTGGTAAACCATATTTAGAAAAATAAAATGATGAATAAAAGATCCAAAACTGTAAAAAAAATAAAAATAAACAATACAAAATTAATACTTCGGCTTTCCAAAACTGCTCCGAATCTGTCAAATTTCATAAGCCTTTGGACAACCCCCTATTATTTTTGTATTGGATTTATTAGGTTGAGAATCTGGCTGGACCCTCCAAAATATGTAATGTTTCATTCTATGGATGGTTGAAAAGTTACAGTACTTCGGATACGAATGTCCCGATATACCTTTTTTGGAATACGATCTGTCTCTCGGTTAACTGACATCTATATCCATCCATCCATCTATATCGACATATTGTTTAAAAGCAATACAGAGAATGATGACACATGGTTAAAAATGCTATATATTTATATGAATGCACACAACATTGAGTGACCACTGGTCTACTTAAAGGGGGAACTGCACTTTTTCTGGAAATGTGCCCATCATTCACAAACATAAAAGACATGACGACAAATTGATTTTTTTAATGAATTCTAAATATTACAAATTCAATCAAATGTTTGCTTACAATGGAGCCGATAGGAGCCGTTCAATTCAGTGCAGTTACCCTTAAAGCCTTAATGCAAAACCAAAAACAAACCGGACACAAAAAGATGCCATCTCTACTCCACATAACAAAATAGTCTTTAATAGAATAGTAATGTCACTACACACTCGGTGAGTGCTGCTGTTTGGAGTAGCAACACACTCGTTAACTAATTTGAACGTAGCATCTATTAGAGCAGGTGTTGGGAACCTGCAGCTCTAGAGCCAGATGTGGCTCTTTTGATGACTGCATCTGGCTCTCAGATAAATCTGAGCTGACATTGCTTAACACGATAAGTCATGAATAATTCCGCTGCTAATCACAGTGTTAAAAATAATGTTCGAAATATAAAACATTGGGCTTCACGGTGGCAGAGGGGTTAGTGCGTCTGCCTCACAATACGAAGGTCCTGCAGTCCTGGGTTCAAATCCAGGCTCGGGATCTTTCTGTGTGGAGTTTGCATGTTCTCCCCGTGAATGCGTGGGTTCCCTCCGGGTACTCCGGCTTCCTCCCACCTCCAAAGACATGCACCTGGGGATAGGTTGATTGGCAACACTAAATTGGCCCTAGTGTGTGAATGTTGTCTGTCTATCTGTGTTGGCCCTGCGATGAGGTGGCGACTTGTCCAGGGTGTACGCCGCCTTCCGCCCGATTGTAGTTGAGATAGGCGCCAGCGCCCCCCGCGACCCCGAAAGGGAATAAGCGGTAGGAAATGGATGGATGGATGGATATAAAACATTGTCATGTATTTTTAATCCATCCATTCGTTTTCTACCGCACCCGTTTAAGAATTCGCATTAATGGTAAAAAGTATTTTAATTATTATTGTAACTGAACACAAACATTATGTTAAAATGTTATAATCATATTTATTACAACAAACATTTTTAAGTGCAAATAATTGTGCAGAAACATCCACTGTTTCAAGCAAATATTACAAAAACCTTACAATTCTGTGTCCTTAAAGGGAAAAACATTGAATGTAAAAAATGTTCACCAATGTTAATTTTGACAGGTTTTTGAATTAGTCTTTTAACCAAAATGTGTTTTAGTATTGGGTTAGTCATCTAAATTAAATTAGATTTAGTCGACAAAATTCCTAAACATCGGTCTTGAAAGGATTTGATTAATTATAATTGCAGAGCATCTCAAAAACTGAGTTCACAACAAGACCTGCACTCCATCAATATTTCAATAACAACATTTCAAACAAACACTACTATGGACAGCACAGTAGCACAGGGGTTAGTGCGTGTGCCTCACAATACAAAGGTCCTGAGTTCAATCCCGGCCTGGAGATCTTTTTGTGTGGAGTTTGCATGTTCTCCCCGTGACTGCGTGGGTTCCCTCCAAGTACGGGACAGACGGCAAAAATGGATGGAATGATGGTTAGCTTCAGAATAACAATGTTATTAAGAAGAATAAGAGACCTATTATACTCTAAAAATGTTGGTCTTACTTAAAAATCCATCCATCCATTTTCTACTGCTTCTTCGTCAATGCAGTATTCAGTGTTAAAAAATATTATACGACTCTCACGGAAATATATTTTAAAATATGTGGCTTTCATGGCTCTCTCAGTCAAAAAGGTTCCTGACCCCTGTGCTAGTTGACCCTAGTTGTGAAGCAGGTGGCCTGGATGAACCCGGAAGAAGATCCCTTATGACTGTGGACTGAACGCCCACATTATCTATTAATTTAACAATTCAATAAATATGCCCAATCACCCTGGAATGGTTTGTTCTTTTTCCCAAGCTGTTTTTTTTGTTATTTTTCCTTCCCTGGAAATGGGTTAGGGGATGTCGTGAGTTTGTGAAGGCGTTTGAGACACTTGTCATTCAGGGTTACATAAATACATTTGATTGATTGATCATATTTTTAAGTGTTAAGTTGTAGAGACTACAAATAGATTTTGAGGTAAGGAAAAAGCTGCTATTTTAACAACATTCTAAATCCATGTTCCTCCTAACTTTTTTCTGGGCACACGAAAATGGATTATATCAATTCCATCCATTGGGAAAACATTACTGTGAACTATTGTGTTTGTGGATTTTAAAAGTTGCAGACATCACATGACCTCCGGCAGTTTGTGTGCAGAGCTTCATTAGAGGCATAAATAAAGGATTAGCCTCCCGTTATCCATCTGTGATGCTCGACTTACTCTAATGAGGTTATTCAGTTACCACATCAAAGCGTTCATTTAAAAAAAAAAAAAAAAAAAGGTCTTTGTCAGCGTTCCTATCTTTGTTCAACACATGGAAATGATTTTGTGTGTACTTACTTATAATACCAATATTACATATTTATGAGAGTTATTCATGAGCATATAGATTTATGCATCGAGTTCCTCCAGAAATCCAATTGAGGTCATATGCCCCGAAGTGGAAATGGCCAGCGGTATAAAGTATGAAGAACATCTGGACACAAATGATTATTTGGGGGTACTGGTGCCGCCAGAGGGGATTCATTTGAATGCAGGCAGGAAATTGAAACGGGAGCGCTGCAATTGCAAAAGGAACAGAATGTGGTTTAAACTCTGCTCAAAAAATGTGTCGCACACACCAAGAGAAGCCAAGGGGATCACAAACACCTGCTGGCATTCAACTGACTCAAAAAAAGATTTAGAATCTAATCTCTGACATTTTGAGGAGGCTGGATGATCTCCGGTTAGAGGATGAACCACTTCAGAATCCAAATTAGAGCCTCTAAAAGAAAAAAAAAACAATAACATAACCTGGGGAATGTTGCCGGTCATCTCTGAAAGCTCCTGGCCTTAAAAGTCTTAGTTTCAGGGAAAGTTGCATGAATAAATTGTTTCCAAACTCCTTCACTCTTATTCTTATTTTGTACATCACTACCTCAAACGAAAACAGAATGCTGGACGACAGCAAAGACTTAAGAGCGTGTGGAGCAGACAGCGTCCACAAAGTACAGCCGTACATGACATGACAATCAACAATGTCGACACAAAAAAGATAGCAACAACTTAAATGTTCTCGATTGCTAAAACAAAGCAGGTGCTGGGAATAGCACTCATGAGACTGCAACAGGAAAATACCAACAAAACAGGAAAAGCCACCAAAATAGGAGCGCAAGACAAGAGCTCAAACACTATGCATGGGAAAACAGTAACAAACTCCAAATAAGTCACAGCATGATGTGACAGTACACTTCCTTTGAGACAAGAACTATATTGATGCATATCCATCAATTGCAACAACAACTTTTTAATGTCTACTGAGTTTCATTTTTCAATGATTACTGCTGATGTGCCTCTGGAAGTTTTTCAAAGAAAAAAGTTGAAAAACACTGACTTAAGAGTACTATAAAATGGAAGTCACAGATCCCCTACGTCAGTGGTTCTCAACCTTTTTTCAGTGATGTACCCCCTGTCAACATGTTTTTAATTCAAGTGAAGTGAAGTGAATTATATTTATATAGCGCTTTTCTCTAGTGACTCAAAGCGCTTTACATAGTGAAACCCAATATCTAAGTTACATTTAAACCAGTGTGGGTGGCACTGGGAGCAGGTGGGTAAAGTGTCTTGCCCAAGGACACAACGGCAGTGACTAGGGTGGCGGAAGCGGGAATCGAACCTGCAACCCTCAAGTTGCTGGCACGGCCGCTCTACCAACCGAGCTATACCACCCTATACCATAATTCAAGTACCCCCTAATCAGAGCAAAGCATTTTTGGTTGAAAAAAAGAGATAAAGAAGTAAAATACAGCTCTATGTCATCAGTTTCTGATTTATTAAATTGTATAACAGTGCAAAATATTGCTCATTTGTAGTGGTCTTTCTTGAACTATTTGGAAAAAAAGATATAAAAATAACTAAAAACGTGTTGAAAAATAAACAAGTGATTCAATTATAAATAAATATTTCTCCACATAGAAGTAATCATCAACTTAAAGTGCCCTCTTTGGGGATTGTAATAGAGATCCATCTGGATTCATCAACTTAATTCTAAACATCCATCCATTTTCTACCGCTTATTCCCTTTGGGGTCGCTGGTGCCTATCTCAGCTACAATCGGGCGGAAGGCGGGGTACACCCTGGACAAGTAGCCACCTCATGGCAGGGCCAACACAGATAAACAGACAACATTCACACACTAAGGACCATTTAGTGATGCCAATCAACCTATCCCCAGGTGCATGTCTTTGGAGGTGGGAGGAAGCCGGAGTACCCGGAGGGAACCCACGCAGTCACGGGGAGGACATGCAAACTCCACCATTCTTCACGAAAAAAGAAATCTTTAACATCAATATTTATGGAACATGTCCACAGAAAATCTAGCTGTCAACACTGAATATTGCATTGTTGTATTTCTTTTCACACTTTATGAACTTACATTCATATTTTGTTGAAGTATTATTCAATGAATATATTTATGAAGAATTTTTGAATTGTTGCTATTTTTAGAATATTTAAAAAAAACATCTCACGTACCCCTTGGCATACCTTCAAGTACCCCCGTTTGAGAACCACTGCCCTACATGACAGAGTGTATTATGGGGAAAACACGAGTCATATATTCTCTTTGTGACAGGAGTACTGAAGTTGGGAGAGTGGCCGTGCCAGCAACCTGAGGGTTCCTGGTTCAATCCCCACCTTCTACCATCCTAGTCCCGTCCATTGTGTCCTTGAGCAAGACACTTCACCCTTGCTCCTGATGGGTCCTGGTTAGCGCCGTGCATGGCAGTGTGTGAATGGGTGAATGTGGAAATAGTGTCAAAGCGCTTTGACTTCCTTACAAAAAGGATAGAAAAGTACAACTCAGGGGCGGTATAGCTCGGTTGGTAGAGCGGCTGTGTCAGCAACTTGAGGGTTGCAGGTTCGATTCCCGCTTCCGCCATCCTAGTCACTGCCGTTGTGTCCTTGGGCAAGACACTTTACCCACCTGCTCCCAGTGCCGCCCACACTGGTTTAAATGTAACTTAGATATTGGGTTTCACTATGTACAGCGCTTTGAGTCACTAGAGAAATGTGCTATATAAATATAATTCACTTATCATTGACTGTTTGTAAAAACCCACTAACAAAATGCAAGTAAAAGTTCCTCAATATGACAGGAGCCCCTCATAAGAAAAATGCCATTCAAAGTGCATTTTTAGCACAATTGGTCAGTTATCTGCAGAATTGAGAAAAAATGCAGCAAAAATGTGAGCTGCACTCGCGGGTTTAATCAAATGTCATTCCGGGCTCAGTTTGGGTCGGTGGGCTGCCAGTGGAACTAAGTTGCCTACCTGCATGCTACGGAAGACACGTGGCTTCTCAAAATGGAACTCTATGTCCACGCTGGACTTCCCGAGAACATCCCTATTCCAGCCCAGGTAGTCATAGCCGGACCACACCCTCAGCTCTTTGGTTTCCATGAAGTCGTCTCCTCCCAGGACGCCATCGCACAGTTGACCCAGGCCGCCAAACTGCAAGCTGCACACACACACACACAAGGTCGTGTTGCAGTATACACATTGTCTCTTATTAGCGCACATCTGCACCGAAACACGTCTGGATCGCATCAAAAGGTGTTAGCTTACTCATAAGCAAAACATCCCAGGCCCATTAACCGCACAGCCGGGGCGAGCGAGCGTGACCCTCTTGCGGCTTGCCAAAACATTCTGGCCAGGAAACACGCCTCCAAATCCCCCAGCAACTAAAATAACACTGTGGGTCCCGTTTGTATTAGGCGCCGAGAAAGGAGCTGGACGAGCTGCACGTGCTGAGAGGTGTTTGATGCAAACACTTGCTATGATTTTATAGTCCAGAGTGCTTACCCTTGCTGCGTGCTTCCATCGTAGGTGGAGTCGTTCAGGTAGACCTGCATGCCTGACAGGTTCATGACGTGGCCCACGGGGGCCGTATAAGCCTTTAAACCATCTGTAGGAGAAAAAACAGCGATATAACCAATGGTTTGCCACTTGATTGCCCAAAGTTTCAAAAGAACAAGGGCAAAGGCTCCAAAAGGCTGGGTTACTTGGGTCTGTGCAGCTTTAACAGATGAGCTAATCAGGCTCGGCAACATTCACTAGCACTCAGCACTCTGCTAGCCACAATAATCCATGTCCAAGTGCTTCATTTTATAAGACATAAACATCTTGTATCATACACCGTTTAGCATAAGGAAATGGTAATAATTAAAGACAGCAGAGTGGTTGGTACCAAACCAACACGTCTTACCAGAAAGTCTCAGCTTCTTTTTAGGGAAACACAATTCATGTTTTGTTTTGTGGGGCTTTTAAAATGGGTAGATTGGGGCAGGGACCAACCTTAACTAGCAAACGGCACAGTTGTTTGTTTTTTTATATATAAAAAAAAAATTCATGCATATAATACTGTATTTCCTTGAATTGCCGCAGGACATATAGTATGCACCTGCCTTGAAGTACTGCCGGGTCAAACTCGCTTGGCAAAATAATTAGCGCATGCTTAGTATTACCGCCGGGTCAAACTGGTGACATCACGAGTGACACTTCCCCTGTCATCATTTTCAAAATGGAGGAGGCTGATTTCAATACCGGTAATTTGAAATCGCACAAAGGGAAGAAGATTAAGAACTATTCAGTAGGATTTAAGGTCCAAGCTATTGAATACCGGTTTGCTAGAAAAAGAACAGTAAGCAGCTATGTTTTATTAATATACCGTAGCTGCGTCTGTCAAATATGAGTCATTAAATGACTCCTGCCTCCTGGTGGTAGAGGGCGCTAGTGATCCTTCTTGCGACTACTCGGCTGCAGAAGAAGTGACAACGAGTGACGTGAATTGTGATGGGACGGATATGACGCGGGGGGGGGGGGGCACGACGGACCTTTTAGGATGTAACACCACTACTTCTATGCTGGCTATGTAAACAACCGGGCTGAAACAAAGCATGTTCCAGTCCTCAATACCCAGTATGTTATTTATACAATAACACTTCATGGTGGCAGCGGTGGGATAAAGAGATCACCCACAGAGCAGAAAGGGAGGGGGGAGTTGAACAAGGATAATTCTGTCGTCGCCCGCACGTGACGAGCCGAGCTAACTGATAGCAGCGGTCTGATAGCAGTTTTCTAAACTGGACTTTTAATCGAAGCAGGAGGTAATAAAGGAAGATCTCCATCGAGACAAAATGACTTTTAAAACTGAAGAAAGATAAGGAAGACTTCTATAAACATGTTATCGATGCTTTTGTTCAGAAGGAACTGGCATGGACTTCATTTATAAGTAAAGGTAAGACCATAATAACGTTTTTTTTTAATTAAATGTGCTTTTCATGATGCTATCTTTACATCACACTCAAATTTTTACTTCATGTCTATGGTATTTCCTGTAGTGAGAAGAGGTTTTAAATTAATTAGCACCCCGGCGGCAATTCAGGGAAATACGGTATTACAAGATAAATGTAAATATTAAGCTGTCAAATGACATTTTTAATATCCAATTTACATTTTTGAATTCGGATTAATCATGAGTACTCACCAAAGATTGTGCATTTGCATAAATAAAGCTTGCTTAAGAAAAGATCCCAATATCTAAACACAAATGTAATTTATTGTCAGAATGTCATCCAGGAACGTTTAACATTTTACTTAAATATGAGGCTATCGTAAAAGGAAACAGAACTTTTTTGGGGATTTGCCCATCGTTCACAATCATTATGAGAGACGTGACGATAGGTTGTTTTTTTTGCATTCTAAATATTAGATAAACGCGATCAAAAGTTTGCTTACAACGGAACCGATGGGATCCGCACTATGCCGCACTATAAGGCCCTTAAAAAAACACCTAAACACCTTCATTGAGGTTTTATATACATTTAGATTTAGATTTGTTGGTCCCTGTGGGGAAATTAATTTTCATTGCCGTACATTTAAACATATAGTCATTGCACATCACAAAACAAAAATAACAAAAAGACATCATACATGACCAACACATTTACAGACTTTATCAGTTGGGTCGTTCCAGGTCAGCTGTTTAGGGCGGCTATAGCTACAGGGATAAGGCTTTTCCTGAGGCGGGCCCTCCGGAATTTGATCGTTCTGTACCTGCGCCCTGATGGTAGTGGGATTATGTATTTGTGTAGCGGGTGACTGATATCCAGGACTATTGTGTTTGCCAGTCGAGTGATGGACTTGTGGTTTGAATCGGAAATGTTTGATGTGGGTAGGTCGATGATTGTAGCTGCTATGTTTGTAATACGTGTGAGTTTGGTCATGATGTAAGTATATATCTAATGTACGAATGGGTACATAACATTTCATCTTTAAGTATTTTGATCATTTTTAACATACGCGGTGCATTCATTTTAAAAACCCATCACGACATTAGCTTTTTTTTTTCGTCATCACCGATTACTGCTCACTGCAGACTATGAGAGCCAACAAACATAATTAAACATCCCTTATTGTGCAATGTCTGCTTCCTTCAGGATGCCCACTGATAGGACGTTCATATATTCCCAATTAGGTGAAGAATGTCTCATATTCTTCACAAAGAACCGAGGTGGGGGGAGGAGGGAACCAAATGTATTTTCGTGTCATTCTCGCCATTTCCGAGTCCTAAATGGCTGTCAAAGTCTACCAACTTGTTGAAATACTTCCTCAGACTTCTTCCGTCCAGGTAAGATGGATAATTTATGATTAACAACAAACTTCCAGGGTGTGTGAATGTTGTCCGTCTATCTGTGTTGACCCTGTGATGAGGTGGCGACTTGTCCAGGGTGTACCCCGCCTTCCACCCGATTGTAGCTGAGATAGGCGCCAGCGCCCCCCGCCACCCCAAAAGGGAATAAGCGGTAGAAAATGGATGGAGCGAGGAAGCGAGGACAAACCTTGCCAGTCGATCATCTCGAAATTGTACCAAGGCTTGAGATCACAGCCACAAAGACTTTGTCTGCGTTAACTCTTAAATGACCAATACATGGTTAATATTCAAATCACTACATTTAAATGGACTATTGTTGGTGCTTTTTGGATGATCATTTTTTGGATTTTATGAGCAAAATAGAGGAGCTCCTATAGGCTCCGATGTAAGTGTGTTTGTTTACAAGTTGGATGCATCATTTTTAAAAATCCAGCCGTCATGTCTTTCATGCTGATTGTGAACATCCATTCATCCATCCCTTTTCTACCACTTATTGCCTTTGGGGTCGCAGGTGCCTATCTCAGCTGCATTGGGGCGGATGGCGGTGTACACCCTGGACAAGTCGCCACCTCATCGCAGGGCCAAAACAGATAGACAGACAACATTCACACACTAGGGACCATTTAGTGTTGCCAATCAACCTATCCCCAGGTGCATGTCTTTGGAGGTGGGAGGGGCCTATCCCCAGGTCCATGTCTTTGGAGGGGGGAGGAAGCCGGAGTACCCGGAGGGAACCCACGCATTCACGGGGAGAACATGCAAACTCCACACAGAAAGATCCCGAGCCTGGGATTGAACCCTGACTTCTCAGGACCTTCGTATTGTGAGGCAGACGCACTAACCCCTCTGCCACCGTGAAGACTGATTGTGAACAATAGGCAACATTTAAAAACAAGTGCAGGTCTCCTTTAGGTTCTTTCAGGGTGTACTTTGGAGGGATATTTGCCAAGCAGCACACCAGCCGGAGTCTCCACTGATTTTTGTGCTGCACGTGCATTGATTTGATCACTAACTGTCAAAGCAGTTGAGGTTAAAAAGCTTGCACGATCAAAATAAATTGCATGATTCATGAGTAATGCAATCATTTTTTGATGAGTCACATGAGCTAACTTGTTGAATTTGACAGTCCTGGTAAATGCTTGGCTCACTTTTCGGAGTACCTTCGCAAGTGCACTTGTCAGTTCTTCCTGTTCTTTACGACGCTTTGCCTCCACTGTGGGATCTGAGCCCAGGATGTTGTGACTTGGGCAGCCCTTTGAGACACTTGGTGATTAAGGGCTACATAAATAAACCTTGATTGATTGATACTGTACAATATGTATGTGTACAGTACATTGTTTTAATTGGCTTTAATGCCCCATGAATTCAGCCTAGCAACAAGTGACCACATTTTTAACCCCACACGCAGCAACAATATAAACAATGTACAATATAAAATGCGCAATAAATTATAGTACATGTAAAGACAAAATAGTGGATGAAAACAGGCTAAATAGAAAAAATAACATGCTTAACAATAATCATTTTAAAACACTAAGAAAAGATTTTAAGACAATGAGATTGCATCCTGCATCAATGCACAAAAGAAACAATGGCAAACTTCTTGGATTAGATTCAATTTCAATGGTATACTATTTATTTTCTGAGCAGTCATTGGAAAGAAAGTACAACCTACAGCCGGTGGACCCTCTATAGATTTGTTTCTAAAACACCTCTGCATGCCATCAATTGTTCTGATTGGTAGAACAGTGTCTATGTAGATAGATAGTTTGATAGATAGATGGTACTTTATTGATATCTTCAGGGGAGTTCCCTCAGGAAAATTTAAATATAATATATAATATTTATGCTACATCATGTGCAGAATCTCAGGCTCTGGACAATCAGAGCTGACCTGGCTTGACTCAAACTGGAACGAGACGCTTTCTCCCAAAAGACCAACTCAGGACAGCGCTGATTTAGAGACGGCCTAGCGATGAACGAGGGAGTTGGAAGGAGGCTGCAGCGGATGTAAGCGCTCATAAATACCGAGAGTGCTTCAGGAATCGTAGAAACCCTCGCGATTCATCAGAGAGCGGAGACGCTAAACCCTGGCAAACGTTAGCAAGCCTGTAAATTTGATGCATTGGATGGATGGCAAAAACACACACTTGTAATCGTTGTTATTGGCTCAATGCTCCTCCCTTCTCCAGTCGGAAGAGGACTAAATCTAGAACGACACTTATCTCAACCTTCCCTGTCTGAAAGGTAAGACTTGTAAAGACATGACACAAAATACATTTTTTTCCCCCAATTTCCACATTGGAAAAAAATTTAAGTAGAAATACTTTGTTTCAGGGTCAAAGTCTGGCCTTAATAAAATCCTATTGTACACTGTAACTGTAACAAAGCCATTGTTTTGAACTAAATCTAAATACTTAGCTTTTGTAGAAGTGTAAAAAGAAGTTACTTTTTAAACATGAAAAACATAATAGTTTACGCAACCTTTAACTTTGATTACCGGTTGAGAGGGAGATCAAAGTTTTTGTATTCAGTGTTTTTCAGGGATCGGTTTATTTTTTTACAGTTTGGTAGTCATAGACGCAAAAATAATATGACTGCCTGAATGTAGCTCCTTGTTACAGTTTTGCTTATTAACATATCTCATAAAGCATGTAGCCTGCCAAAGAATATAAATATATAGTGACAATTCTAGCAACTTTTTCTGGTCTTTTGGAGACTAAAAAATGTACGACACCTATCAAAGCACTCAGATTAGAACAATTAGAAAATCAAGACTACATTTCCTGCAATTGGGTACATTTTCATACTACGCGCCATGTGATGTACCACAGATTTTTAAATGTTCTAATACAGTGGTTCTCAAGCTTTTTTCAGTGATGTACCCCCTGTGAACATGTTTTTAATTCAAGTACCCCCTAATCACAGCAAAGCATTTTTGGTTGAAAAAAAGAAAAAAATAATTAAAATACAGCACTATGTCATCAGTTCTGATTTATTAAATTGTATAACAGTGCAAAATATTGCTCATTTGTAGTGGTCTTTCTTGAACTATTTGGAAAAAAAGACATGAAAATAACTAAAAAACTTGTTGAAAAATAAACAAGTGATTCAATTATAAATAAATATTTCTCCACATAGAAGTAATCATCAACTTAAAGTGCCCTCTTTGGGGATTGTAATAGAGATCCATCTGGATTCATCAACTTCTAAACATTTCTTCACAAAAATAGAAATCTTTAACATCAATATTTATGGAACATGTCCACAAAAAATCTAGCTGTCAACACTGAATATTGCATTGTTGTATTTCTTTTCACACTTTATGAACTTACATTCATATTTTGTTGAAGTATTATTCAATAAATATATTTATAAAAGATTTTTAAATTTTTGCTATTTTTTGAATATTTAAAAAAAAGTCTCAAGTACCCCTTGGCATACCTTCAAGTACCCCCGTTTGAGAACCACTGGTCTAGTCAACTAATAAATAATTCTAATAAGTAGAACTACAACTGGTTAGGAACTAAGTGTTCAGATTGTAATAATCCACCTATGATTAACAGAAAAATGGACAACTGTCAAAGTTGTGGTTTGCAGAGCGAACAGAGGCAACAATAAGTAAGCTAGCTATATGTTTGTTTTGGTGCCTCTGATCGTCTACCCGTCCTGCAACTCGGTAAAGCATTTATGCAAGACAAACAGCGAGTACCTGCGGCCGAGTCAAGCGTTTAACACATTTTGTTTGGCTCATATTTGTATTGATATTTTACAAATAAAAAAAAAAAAACGTGAAAATTAATGTTTAAAAACACAGATTTTCGCGTATTTGTGGAAATTTCACATGCCTGCACCTGTGTCATAGTCATACTTGCCAACCTTGAGACCTCCGATGTCGGGAGGTGGGGCGGGGGCGTGGTTAAGAGGGGAGGAGTATATTTACAGCTAGAATTTACCAAGTTAAGTATTTCATATATATATATAAAAGAAATACTTGACTTTCAGTGAACTATATATATATATATATACATATATATATATATTTATTTATTTTAATTATATATATATATATATATATATACATATATAAAAAAGAGAAATACTTGAATTTCAGTGTTCATTTATTTACACATACACACAACACTCATCTACTCATTGTTGAGTTAAGGGATGAAATGTCCATCCTTGTTCTATTCTCTGTCACTATTTTTCTAACAATGCTGAACACCCTCTCTGATGATGAGTTGCTGTGTGGCACGCACAAAAGTGCTTTCATCAAATGCAATAAAGTCTGGAATCTTCCACCTCTCCCTAGCATGGACCAAAAAGTGCAGTAGATGGCAGTATTGTCCTGTTTAAGAGTGTCACAACATTGCTGTTTATGGCAGACGAACTGCTTTACGGTAGACGAAAACGTGACTGCTGTTGTTGTGTGTTGTTACCGCGCTGGGAGGACGTTAATGAAACCGCATAACAATAAACCCACATAAGAAACCAAGAACTCGCCCTCCATCATTCTACAGTTGTAACGTCATTGGCCATGTTCGCTGTTTATATTGTGAGAAAGCGGACGTGAAAACAGGCTGTCGACACGTCACTCAGGTCCGCATGGAGCTGGAGGGGGCGTGGCCTCCAACTCCGCCTGAATTTCGGGAGAAGATTTGTCCCGGGAGGTTTTCGGGAGAGGCGCTGAATTCCGGGAGTCCCCCGGAAAATCCGGGAGGGTTGACAAGTATGATCATAGCCAATTATGAAAATTAATGGAGCCACTCCATGTAAATCAATGACAGATTGCAGTCTGTGGGAAACACTGATATTACTGATAACATAGTCACACTTTACTGAGCAGTAAGAGCGCTTGCAATAAGTTGCATTTACGTTTCTACTGCCATCATATTTTTGCTATTAACCATCACTGATACCCTTCTGTTGTGGACTCAGTGTCACAAAAAAATCGGAATAAAAAGCAAAAGACAGGGTAAATGAATAAATGCATACACTTACCTGTCCACACACAACCATAGAGTTCCACTCGTAGGCAGACACTCATGACCCTGTCAGCCAGTGGGTAGAAGCGCACCATCCGGGCCACTATAGGAGGGCCCAAGTCCTTCAGAACCACATCGTAGGTGTTCTCGTTCCCCGACACCGCCTTGGAGAAACAAGCACAAATATTCACTCACACTCGACACCATCACTCTGCTTCTTGTTTTATTTGAGGTGGTTTCGAATCTCGCCCCAGGGTTGAAACTTGTTATTCAGGGCGTGTTCCACTCCTAATCCCAGAAAAGATCAAATTAAATGCCTTGAACTTTTAAACACGGACGTGCTGACTGGTTTCAGAGGTGACGCCTCGGGCACGATTCTGCAGTTGCAGCATCCGTGCAAAGAGTTACGCTGGCATGCAATAACCAAATAATAGTGGCTTCCTCCGAACATTGCTGCTGGTTGTCCAATTCTCATGCTGGACGACACCGACTTGATGACTAGAGAAAATATTGGACACTGACCAAACACTACACAGGTGTTCTCATTGAATTCCACTGAAAGCCTGCAGGGTTCTTTTGTTGAGACATATCATCTTTCAAAGGCAGAAGGATGAATTACACACTAAATATGAAGTCCTGCACACTGAATGAACATGCTGGTGAAACCTTGTCTTACTTCCTTGCCCCAGCGGTCCTTCCAGGTGAGCCACTTCACTCCGTCTCGGGAGTAGTGAAGCCGATAAATACGGGCAAACTCCTGACCGTGCCCGTCGGCATGGCGACCCTGCGTGCCAACCAGTGCCAGGAAGTGCAGTTTGTGCAGGTCCACCTGTGGACAACAGGGAGGAAGTAAGCTTAGCTTTGAACCCTGACTGAAAATACAGGTGAAACTCCAAAGATTTTCAATGATGTCAGCAATTCACTTTAAGTGTGAAAGTAATATGTGATCTACATGTGATGTAGATGCAAAATGAGGTATGTCAAGCCTTTATTTCTTATCATTTTGATGATCATGGCTTACAGTTTTTGAAAGTACCCCGATTTTCTGAGACTTTTAATTCAAGGTTTTTATAGGGTTTAAAAGATAGGTTTGAAATATCCTGAGTTGCATGTTATGAGCCTGTATCATATAGTAGTTTAAGTTTGGTAATCTAATTGCTGGAATAAGCAAATATTTGCATGAGATTCTAATTTTGAGTTTCATCTGAAGCAGAAGATAGACAATCCAGGTGAAGTTTATAACAATGTGTTTGGGTTTTCAAAATAAAAGTTGTGTCCTTGTCTAAACATTGACTGGATGGAGAATATGGTCATTTTGGTCTATTTTTGACATAATTGACAATAGAACATATTAGGTCAAACAAACTGTGATTTGTCCTATTGTCCCATTAGAACACGGTAACGGTGTTACAAAAAAATACTAATTTTGATTACAGAGAACATACACACACTTTATCGAATCCAAAATATTGAAATTTGAAGGATTAGTGTATTTGCAGACAGCTAAAATTATGCATAAGGCAAACTATAACCTGCTACACAACAATGTACAACAATTCTTCCCAACAAGAGGAGAAATATAACCTTAGAGAGAAATCTAACTAAAAAACACTTGTATGCACGAACCAACCTTAAAACCTTTAGTATATCAGTATGTGGAATTAAATTGTGGAATGGATTAAGTAAATAACTCAAACAGTGTACTGAAAATAATCCAGTTTAAGAGGCTATTCAAACTACAGGTGTTTACAATAGAGATGCGCGGATAGGCAATTATATCATCCGCAACCGCATCACCAAAGTCGTCATCCACCCGCACCAACATTTTATCGGAACCGTACCCGCCCGCCAACTGCCCGCTGAAATACATCAGAGGTCGGCCGCCTTTACCACTCACAGAGCTATTTAAATCTGTTTCACAGAGTAATGAAGACAATTGGAGCCGCTAACGTTCTTGCGACTATCCAATACCGTTCATCATGATGACAAGAATATGGGCATGCTGTGAAGCCATTGCCTTTGACACCTTCTACAACATGTACGAACCAATTGTTAGTCCGGCAACATGTGTGCAGCTTCCGCAATCACACGTACGAGATTAAAAGGCATACTGGGTGATACAGAGTACACTGATGGTTGTGATATAAACAACTTTAACACTTATTAATATGCGCCACGCTGTGAAGCCACACGAAACAAGATTGGGGGGCGGGCCTTGCTGCTAGCGGGGTGTATAAAATATTCAGGATTTGTCACGGATACAAAGGATTCTGGGTATTTGTTGTGTTGCGTTTATGTTGTGTTACTGTGAGGATGTTCTCCCGAAATGTGTTTGTCAATCTTGTATTGTGTGGCTTCACAGCGTGGCGCATATTACTAAGAGTGTTAAAATTGTTTATATCACAACCATTAGTGTACTCTGTGTCACCCAGTATGCCTTGCAGTCGTGTGCGTGTTGCTGTGGAAGCCACATACAACATGATGCTGGACCGACAAGCAGATAGTACATGTTGTAGAAGGCGACAAAGTCAATGACTTCATAGCACGCCCTAATACTTAATATCTGGGTGACAGCCGGCAGTCATTCTAGAGAATAATAGTGTCTCCTATTGTCTTCTTCACTTTGTGACACAGGTCCTAAATGGCTCTATGAATGGCAAAGGATACTGATCCCAGAACCATGTATATCAAATATTTCCGGATGGTTCAACCGCAACCCGCCCGAAACTAATTAAAATCTATTTTTTCGTCATGTCACCCGCCTGAGCCGCGGTTTATCCGCGGATGAGACCGCAAACCGCGCATCTCTAGTTTACAAAGTACACTGAAGATAAAATCTGATGTGTGTGAATGTGTGTGTGTGTGTGTGTGTTAGTTACACAGTTCATGTGTCGGAAATGGGTGGAATTTAATGCTTAAAACACAAACTTTAATTTTGATTACACAAACAACAAAAACAAGCTGGCTCAGGGTGGAGGACAGAGTCAAACAACTTGCACTGAGCCTAGTCTATAAAATCTGCTACACCTCCTTGATACCCAAGTACATGTCAAACTACTTCCTTAACGTAAATGACCGCCATAACCACAACACCAGGGGGAGCTCCACAAACCACGTTAAACCCAGATTCCGATCTAACAAAGGTCTTAACTCATTCTCTTTCTATGCCACATCAATGTGGAATGCACTCCCAACAGGTGTAAAAGTAAGTGCATCTCTATCCTCCTTCAAAACCGCACTAAAACAACACCTCCAGGCAACTTCAACCCTTTACTAATACCCTCCTCCATTCACATCCCATCTCCCCGGATAATAAACAACTCAAATGTACTTCTAATGTATATACTTGTTCTTATGCTATGTGAACTCACTATGTTCTCTGCTGGCTGTACATATCCTACTAAGTCACACCTACACTGTTTCGATGTCCATTTCTCTGTTGATGACTGAAGTACTGATATCAACCAAAGCTCCTCATCCCACCCCCGGATTGTAAATAATGTAAATAATTCAATGTATATACTATGATGATTAACCTGTGTGATGACTGTATTATGCTGATAGTATATATTTGTACCATGAATTGATTAACGTGGACTCCGACTTAAACAAGTTCAACTTTTTCAGGTGTTACCATTTAGTGGTCAATTGTACGGAATATGTACTGAACTGTGCAATCTACTAATAAAAGTTTCAATCAATCTATCAATGGTGTATTGTTTGAACATTGCAATTTTGTACTACGCAGCCAAGAAGCTTTTGCTGCTATGATAACTTTGTTAACTTGCAATCAGTGCCATCTCTATGTTTATCATTATATTTTTCCTCATATAAATTCTAACTGGTATACTTGTCAAGGCAAGATAGAGGCAAAACCAAATAAAAGGCAACAACAAATGTAAATTTACGTATTTAAATAATGACAGAGTTTTACAAGATTTGCTAAAATGTCAACTTCTGATATGTATTTTGCTCAAATCACTAACAGTTGAACTTCAGAGGTTCCATACCTAATTGCATTACTGTACCTTTAAGATAAGTGTGACTTGTGCAAGAAAGCAGAACGTAAAGAGAATAATAAATGAGTCCAATTTAAACAAAATGAAAGTTGTCACCTGAAGGTACTCAGTTCCGCTGGGGAAGACCGAGCCTGCGGGGCACCAAGCGCCATCTCCTTCTCCTTTGCTCAACCTATAAAGTGGACACACATCGAGCATTAAGGATTTAACGGGTGAACAAGTCACATAGAAAGCGGTGCCTGCGGCGTTCAAAGCTTTGGTAGAAAATCTTTGACGGCAAGCAAACACAAAACCAGAGGCAAGGTAGTCGGCAAACACACACCTTGACTATGAAGAAGTCAACATTTACAGAACACATGCTCATCCAAAACAGACGGTAAAAGCAGCAGGTGAGAATGACACATCTCTTCCTAATACGATGTTACAACTTAAGTATCTGGATGACCACGCACATTAAACAGCGTGACTCTCTCTCAGAGTCCACACAACGCCCTGTGCGGTGCTTCTTTTCAAAATAAAAGCTGAGCTGAGCTCAGACTGCAGCATTAAATCCATTGTGTCACACTGACAGGAGGCTGAGGTCATGCAGCAGGAAACAGTCACATGATTTCACACACATTTAAGTCTTGCACTCCGTGTATCATATTGCTTTTGCTTACTTTTTAATGCCAGCCACTTTCTTCCAAGCAAGCAAGGAGTCCCTTTCTAGTCTGCTTGCTCAACCTTGTTTTAAATGATTTCTCCCTGGCATTTAGCACCCATCCCTGGTTTTCTTTCTGTACCTCCACTGCAGTCTCAGTGTTTCTCTGCGAGCGCTTGCAGTTAATAATCTCTTCCACATGGTCAGACGCTTTGCCAAATGCACACACACACACAAAAAATGTATCACTCAAACACATACATGGATATTATAGCATGTTGCAAGCCAACCTGACGGACAGATAAGTGGGTAATGTGATTACAAACATAGACTATCATCTTCTCGTCAAAATAAGCTTCAGACAAATTGCTTGAGTAGTGTGGAAAAGGTACATGGACGACATGGACGTGATGATTCTTGTGCACCAGCATTAATTACCATGAATTGATGAAGGTGGACCCCGACTTAAACAAGTTGAAAAACTTATTGGGGTGTTACCATTTAGTGGTCAATTGTACGGAATATTAGATTAGATAGTACTTTATTCCTTCAGGAAAATTTAAATTTTCAGCACAATCCCATTCAAGATCAGACAAACATTACAGGGAGACAGAACAGGATCGCTGACGGGTCTGCTGGCTTCCAGCGCCCCTTACAAAAAAGATGAGATACAGGTAAACAAGGGGGGGGGGGGAATGGGAGAAAAAAATAGAAGATTAAAATAAAATAAAATAAAATTTAAAAAAATCAGTCTAAGGCTGGGCCCTGGAGAGGGGGTCCTGACTGAGGCCAAGGGAAAACAACAACAACAACTCATAGCCGTAATACACATCCCTCTCACTATCTTGCAGATTGTATTGTACCATATGTCCCGGCAAGAAATCTGCCTTCAAAGGACTCCGGCTTATTAGTGATTCCCAAAGCCCAAAAAAAGTCTGCAGGCTATAGAACGTTTTCATTTGGGGCTCCAGTACTCTGGAATGCCCTCCTGGTTGGTGCTAGCGGGGTGTATAATATAGCCAAGAGTCATAGATGCATTGGAATTCTGGGTAATTCTTATGTTGCGTTTATAATGTGTTACAGAGCCAATGTTCCCCAGAAATGTGTTTGGTGTGGGTTCACAGAGTGTGGCGCATATCATTAAGAGTGTTAAAGTTGTTTTATATCACAACCATCAGTGTGATCTGTATGGCTGTGGAACAAGACCCCTGGTTTACACATAGAAAAATCAAAAAAAAAAAAAAACCCTCGCCATTTTGGATATGACGACAGGGGAAGCGTCACTCATGACGTCACGACTTTGACCCGGCGGTAAAAGTAAGCATGCGCTAATAAATTTGGGGAGCAGGTTTGACCCGGCAGTAATTCAAGGCAGGCGCATATTACATGCCCGGCGGCTATTCGAGGAAATACGGTACTCATATACACACACATACAGTAAGTACATCCATATATACACATACTGTACATCAGGGGTCACCAACGCGGGCACCAGGTCGCCCGTAAGGACCAGATGAGTCGCCCGCTGGCCTGTTCTAAAAATAGCTCAAATAGCAGCACTTACCAGTGAGCTGCCTCTTTTTTTTTGTTTGTTTTATTTATTTACTAGCAAGCTGGTCTCGCTTTGCTCGACATTTTTAATTCTAGGAGAGACAAAACTCAAATAGAATTTAAAAATCCAAGAAAATATTTTCAAGACTTGGTCTTCACTTGTTTAAATAAATTCATTTATTTTTTTACTTTGCTTCTTATAACTTTCAGAAAGACAATTTTAGAGAAAAAATACAACCTCAAAAATGATTTTAGGATTTTTAAACACATATACCTTTTTACCTTTTAAGTTCCTTCCTCTTCTTTCCTGACAATTTAAATCATTGTTCAATTTTTTTTTTTATTGTAAAGAATAATGAATACATTTTAATTTAATTCTTCATTTTAGCTTCTGTTTTTTCGACGAAAAATATTTGTGAAATATTTCTTCCAATTTATGATTAAAATTCCCAAAAATTATTCTGGCAAATCTAGAATCAAATTTAAATCTCATTTCAAAGTCTTTTGAATTTGTCTTTGTTAGAAATATAGCTTGGTCCAATTTGTTATATATTCTAACAAAGTGCAGATTGGACTTTAACCTATTTAAAAGATGTCATCAAAATTCTAAAATTAATCTTAATCAGGAAAAATGACTAATGATGTTCCATAAATTCTTTTTTAAAAATTTTCAAAAAGATTTCAATTAGCTAGTTTTTCTCTTTTTTTTTTCTGGTTGAATTTTGAATTTTAAAGAGTCGAAATTGAAGATAAACTATGTTTCAAATTCAATTTTCTCCTCTTTTATACCGTTCAATTATGTTTTTCTTTTATTTTCTACAAAAAAAACCTTCCGTAAAAGGAAAAAAATGTAATATAGATTTATTTAAGGTAAATTGAGCAAATTAGCTATTTCTGGCAATTTATTTAAGTGTGTATCAAACTGGTAGCCCTTCGCATTAATCAGTACCCAAGAAGTAGCTCTTGCTTTCAAAAAGGTTGGTGACCCCTGATGTACATACATATACCCATACACATACTGTACATACATATACATATACACATACTGTACATACATATACCCATACACATACTGTACATACATATACCCATACACATACTGTACATACATATACCCATACACATACTGTACATACATATACACATACACATACTGTACATACATATACATATACACATACTGTACATACATATACCCATACACATACTGTACATACATATACCCATACACATACTGTACATACATATACCCATACACATACTGTACATACATATACCCATACACATACTGTACATACATATACATATACACATACTGTACATACATATACCCATACTGTACATACATATACCCATACACATACTGTACATACATATATACCCATACACATACTGTACATACAAGTACCCATACACATACTGTATATACATGTACCCATACACATACTGTACATACATACACCCATACACATACTGTACATACATACACATACTGTACATACATATACCCATACACATACTGTATATACATGTACCCATACACATACTGTACATATATATACCCATACACATACTGTACATATATATATACCCATACACATACTGTATATACACACACACACATGCATACATGCCTATACACACGTGTCTGTGTGTGTGTATTTACTGATGTTTGGAATTCAGAGACTTGAGAATGATGCTTTTTAAGTTTTATAAATTGAAGTCATTAACATTTGTCCTTTTGCTCACTGGACCTCATTTACTCATCAATACTTTTTATTCATAGCTGTATGTAGAAGTGTCTGCTTGTATCTGCTGCTTTAATGTCTTTAATGTCCTCTGTGTTCTTTGATGTTTGATGTTTCCCTCTTACACACATGGAAGAGGGATGTGTCCTATGGCTATGAGTTGTTGTTTTTTTCCCTTGGCCTCAGTCTGCACCCCCACTCCAGGGCCCAGGCTAAAACTGATTTTTTAAATTTTATTTTAATCTTCTATTCTTTTCTCCCATCCCCCCCCCCCGTTTACCTGTATGTCATCTTTTTTGTAAGGGGCGCTGGAAGCCGGCAGACCCGTCAGCGATCCTGTTCTGTCTCCCTGTAATGTTTGTCTGATCTTGAATGGGATTGTGCTGAAAATTGTAATTTTCCTGAAGGAACTCTCCTGACGGAATAAATAAAGTACTATCTAATCTAATCTAATCTAATTTACCAGAACTAGCCATACAAAGTTTGCATGTCATCATGCTGCCAACAGCATCCTTCTGTAAGATCTGCCTTCAGATTGTATTCGCTAACATACATCCCAGTCACTCTCAGAAGTTGCCTGCCGTGTGCAATCCATCACAGTAAAGCGTGGAGTCTGAATTCATTTTGCAAACGTTTGAAGTGTCGGGTGGCGAGTTGGCAGATTGAATGCGATGATGACTGCACTCTGCTTTGAGGGCGCAGCGAAACAGCGGAGATGAAGAAAAATGAAAAAAATACATAGTAGGACTAAGGCACGAAATGTGAAACTTCAGCAAGGCTTCAGAAACAATCTGCCAAAATGCTCAGTGTGCCATTTTATTACGCTGACAGGAGAGCTTTGTGAGAGAGCCAAAAGAAGCCACAGAATCCTTGTGGAGGAAGCCGTCAAATACACAGAACACTTGTTGCACATGAAGGTGCACAATCCACTATGCACACATTCACACTTGTTTTGTTGCTTCAAAGGAACATTTGTGCATCTGTTCTGCTTGGAAACTTTCTTTGGTCAAGTCTTAATGCGATTATCACCAAAGAAGTGGACAGAGACCAGGTCTCGGCCCGCCTGCAAGTGTGTTGAATTTCAAATCTACACAGATCAGAGAAAAAAAACAGAGTTAAAATGATAGCATAAAGTATGCAGAATTTTTAAAAATATGTAACAGAAAATGCATTGGAAGTGTTGTCTGCTATGTTTCTCTGTGTGACTTTGATTGATTGAGTGATTGATACTTTTATTAGTAGATTGCACAGTACAGTACATATTCCGTACAATTGACCACTAAATGGTAACACCCCAATAAGTTTTTCAACTTGTTTAAGTCGGGGTCCACTTTAATCAATTCATGGTGACGATGGTGTTAGAAGCTTTCTATAAAATCTAAGCAGGTAATAGCAGAATATAAAATAACCTTTGTATTTATGAACGTAGCAGACGGCAATTTGGTTGGAATATTTAAGTTATGTTCCATAACATGTCATGAAAGCTGAAAAAAGCAATTCCTGCAAGACTAAGACCAGGGCCCTCATGTAACAAGCTGGCTAACACAAAAAGCTGGCCTACGCCCTTTTTCACGGCATATATAAGATGGAACAAGACTGACATTGACGTGGAAATGTGCGCTGCCTTACGCCAACTTCATTTCTGCCGTATGCACATTCCTACATACTTTGGCGACACACAGAGGTGGTCATTCGGGCTTTGCCAACATTTAATTTCAACAATGTAAAACAGATCGAGGAAGGGACACGATTCACTTTTTCGCCATTGCATTTAATGCTTCATACACATTTGACTATTTGTGAGGGTGTCTAATAATCTATCTAGGCGATCATTTTGCCACCAACTGCGGTCACGATGTAGTCCTGTGACTCCAGCGGGCAGCAGCACAAACTATAGCAGCACCTCCAAAACTGAGGAGTCGATTCATATTACATAATATAGAATACTACATACTATTACATAATATAAAATACTACACGGTCTAGCTCCATTCTATCTTGCTGATTGGATTGTTCTATATGTCCCGGCGAGAAAAATCTGCATTCAAAAAAATTCCGGCTTATTAGCAATTCCCAGAGCCCAAAAAAAGTCTGCGGGCTATAGAGCGTTTTCCCTTCGGGCTCCAGTACTCTGGAATGCCCTCCCGGTAACAGTTCGAGATGCTACCTCAGTAGAAGCATTTAAGTCCCATCTTAAAACGCATTTGTAAAATCTAGCCTTTAAATAGACCCCCTTTTAGACCAGTTGATCTGCAGTTTCTTTTTTTTTTCTGCTCTGCCCCCCTCTACCTCGTGGAGGGGGGAGGCACAGGTCCGATGGCCATGGATGACGTGCTAGCTGTCCAGAGTCGGGACCCAGGGTGGACTGCTCGCCTGTGCATGGGTTGGGAACATCTCTGCACTGCTGACCTGTCTCCGCTTGGGATGGTCTCCTGCTGGCCCCACTATGGACTGGACTTTCACTATTATGTTAGATCCACTATGGACTGGACTTTCACTATTATGTTAGATCCACTATGGACTGGACTTTCACTATTATGTTAGATCCACTATGGACTGGACTTTCACTATTATGTTAGATCCACTATGGACTGGACTTTCACTATTATGTTAGATCCACTATGGAATGGACTGTCACTATTATGTTAGATCCACTATGGACTGGACTCTCACTATTATGTTGGATCCACTATGGACTGGACTCTCACTATTATGTTAGATACACTATGGACTGGACTCTCACACTATTATGTGAGATCCACTATGGACTGGACTCTCACTATTATGTTAGATCCACTATGGACTGGACTCTCACTATTATGTTAGATCCACTATGGACTGGACTCTCACTATTATGTTAGATCCACTATGGACTGGACTCTCACACTATTATGTGAGATCCACTATGGACTGGACTCTCACTATTATGTTAGATCCACTATGGACTGGACTTTCACTATTATGTTAGATCCACTATGGACTGGACTTTCACTATTGTGTTAGATCCACTATGGACTGGACTTTCACTATTATGCTAGATCCACTATGGACTGGACTTTCACTATTATGTTAGATCCACTATGGACTGGACTTTCACTATTATGTTAGATCCACTATGGACTGGACTTTCACTATTATGTTAGATCCACTATGGACTGGACTTTCACTATTATGTTAGATCCACTATGGACTGGACTTTCACTATTATGCTAGATCCACTATGGACTGGACTTTCACTATTATGTTAGATCCACTATGGACTGGACTTTCACAATGTTATGCTAGATCCACTCGACGTCCATTGCACCGGTCGCCCTGGTGGGAAAGGGGGTGAGAGGGCACCCACATCTGCGGTTCTCTCTCAGGTTTCTCATTGTCTTCCCACTGGGTTGAGTTTTTCCTTGCCCTGATGTGGGATCTGAACAGAGGATGTCGTGGCTTGTGCAACCCTTTGAGACACTCGTCATTTAGGGCTATATAAAAAAAACATTGATTAACTGATTGATTGATAATTTTTTTATGAAACTCATCTGAAAGAACAAATTAATATTTAATATTTATATTGGGGGTAATCACTGTCAGGAACATCTGCAAAAGTATCACATTTTATTGCAGTTGTAACGCAGTCTTTTCAAACGTGGTGCATTATATTTTCCGACGCTTTTTGGCCACGCACATCCATCTTCTTCTTAACCTTCCTGACCCAACGATTTCTTTTTTTATTTCAGCAAGTGTTCAGTTCGGAGACACAGCAATGACAGCTGGCTTTCAATCTCACACAAGAAACAAGCACCTCCTACTGAGTCCTGATTGGTCAGAGCGTGCAGGGCTCAGTCAGATGGTTATTTTCAATATGATTTGGCCTGGGAAAATCCAATCCAATTTTGCGATGTAGAAAATAAATGTGCTTGGATTTGTATGTGTGCACAATTGAATATATTTGATTTTTCACTTGCATTCGTTGTTTTCTGGATTTGAACACGCGTCCGTTTTTAGGAGGAAATTACTCTTGTCCCCACTACGTGACATCATGTTTTTAACCACTCCAAATTGAAATACCATTAAGACCGTACAAATATTCATCTATTTATCTGTATTTGGCAAGATAGTTGTAGCAAATAAAGCGCTGGTGAGATGGTTTACTCCTTCAAGCACTGCTGCTACCTATCTGGAAGCTTGTGTTCAGTTCAAGCAAGGACCAAAGAGATGTTCATTGACTTTCGAAAGAGTAAGCCTCCTCTGATGCCAGTTATGACAAAGGGTGACACCATGGAAGCGGTCCAGGCTTATAAATATCTGGGTGTGCATACGGACAGCAACCTGGAGTGGTCCGTAAACGCGGACGCACTCAATTCTCATTCTTTTAATGTAGGGTTTATCCTGTGTTCAAAATTGCATGGCGGCAGCCTCCATCTAATTTTGTGCCGCCCCCAGCCAGAGCGATTGATATCGCTCAACACAGCGTAAAGCTCCAGCTGTGTCGATTGAGCGATTGATGTCCCTCTGCGGCAGCTACGTATTTTAACAGCAGTGCATGGTGATGCAGGTTTCGTTCTCCCAAGGATGCAGACGTGTTTTGGACACAGGGTGTAGGTAGGAAATGATTTATTTAAGAATAAAATAGACTTAGACAAAACCAAAAGAGCTAGCAAGGGAGTTAGAAAACACAAAAGGGGCTTAGCATGGAAGCTAGGATAAACAGAACAGAGAACAAACGTAGTCACTTGTTGCGGATGGCAAATTAGGAAGCAAGATAGGCTAAATAATGACAATAATCACAAAAACATGTGTGCGTCCGGAACAAGCGGCAGGTGAAAATAATATGTAGCTATGGAAACCAAATTGAGAAGTGCACAAACAAACTCAAAAATCTAAAGATAATATGATCCGGGCAACGGATCACAACAGTTCCGTCACTATAGAGGCACTATATTGACAGCAGTTCACCAGAAACACCTGAAGCAACTAACAAAGAAGAAACAGATCGAATCGTGTTGTTTCCCCGCTACTTGGTGCATAACGTTGACCGCCGTAACAAGTGGACCACGAAACGGAGGGATCACTGGACTCCTACAGAACACTCCAGACTGTGCTGTGAACATTTTGTCTCTGGTAAGTGAACACAGCTAGAAGTGTTAGCTTTGTTTCCAACTATTTCCGACTAATTATAATAGATCCATTGACCGAAGAATGTATTCGACGTTTCATGATGGCACAGATTGACTGGTACAAGTTTCATGATGGCACAGATCGACTGGTACAAGTTTCATGATGGCACAGATCGACTGGTACAAGTTTCATGATGGCACAGATCGACTGGTACAAGGTCAACTAAAAGGAGTTTTCCATAGAAAGCATTACAAGCGTGTCTATTTAAAAAAAAAATGTCCTCCGTGTCAGAGTAACGTTTATGTATTTAGCGTTGCAGATATGGCAGGCAAAATCAGCCACTACTTTAAAAAGCGATCTGGCGAGTATTAAAGTCTAAAGTCCAGGTGAAACAGAGCAGAGACATCAACGTAACAGGCAGTTAAAATGTAATAATTCATGGTGGTGACAACATGTGGAAATGTTGTCCACAGAACACTTGAAGGCTGCTTCTAAATCATCTATGAGAGTTTGAAGCAAAAGTGGCCTCACCACAAAAGCTATGAGCCCATCATTCTCTTATGCAAGCACTTAGGCCACAGGTGTCAAACTCCAGGCCCAGAGGCCAGATCATTTTATCTGGCCTGCAAACACCTGGAAATGATGTGTCAATAAAGTACTATATATTTTCTCACTAAATGTCATGGATTTGTTTCATTTTGACAGAAAAAGTATATGCACTGCTTGAAATTGCATACCTTTTCAACTTTAATAGTGTCTATGATTTAAAACAAATGTTATACTTTCCAAAAATGTTTGTCTAAATAAAATAAATACTTAAATATCTGCATGACTTATGATTTTACAGCAAACTACCCATCAAATTAATAAAAATGACAATACATTTTACGGTGTTTTTACGGCTTATTACTAAAAATTGAAGAAAAACCCCACCTTTTTTTGCATAAAAACTCTGGCGCATGGTCAGGATTGTACCACTTCTGCCTCAATTTGAGCCAGGAAAAACCCTGTTTACTGTGTGAGCCACGAGAGATACCTGAATTTTATCCAAGGGGATTATTAAAGTAAGTATGAAAAGTAACGCTAACACTGGGAGTGCTCCTGCCTCTCACAGGCCCCATAAGGCCGTCTGCTTCACTATTTAATAAGTACTAATTCAAACAACAACAGCAGGTTTCAGCAGTAAAAAGCAATCATTAACAGAAGTATTGGTAAACAATACAATTGCGGTATTCATTCACATTTTTCACCAAATGTTTGCAAGGTTTTTGTACACCCTCTGTTATCTACAGGCAAATATTGTGCATAATAAACTTGTTTCTGTCGAGTACAAAAACAAAAAAATCCCACGCATTGGTAACGCAGTCTCTGTGCTTTGTTAATCAAATACCACTGCAAAATATCTCACCGTGGTCCCAAAGAAAGTTGCTAGTGCCAGCTTTTTGCCAAAGGCGAAAAACACTAATGAATTCAAGAAAGTACAAAGGTGGCGTGCGTGTGGCCCTTTCATCCCCTCCTTTGTCAACAAGTCTTCAATAAAAAGGTACAAATTATGTTAAATGTTTATTGATATTTATAACACATTGTTGTCAGCATGTAAAACTATAAGAATGATCTTTAAAATGTAATTGTTATATTAATTCTGAGTGTAAAGTCCAACTCTCTCCTTTGAGTCACACATTAAAAGCGTTACTAAAACGGCCTTCTTTCATCTCCGTAATATCGCTAAAATTCGCTCCATTCTGTCCACTAAAGACACTGAGATCATTATCCATGCGTTTGTTACGTCTCGCCTCGATTACTGTAACGTATTATTTTCGGGTCTCCCCATGTCTAGCATTAAAAGATTACAGTTGGTACAAAATGCGGCTGCTAGACTTTTGACAAGAACAAGAAAGTTTGATCACATTACGCCTGTACTGTATATACCTTTATATACATATATACATACATATATACCTATACTGTATATACCTTTATATACATATATACATACATACCTATACTGTATATACCTTTATATACATATATACATACATACCTATACTGTATATACCTTTATATACATATATACATACATATATACCTATACTGTATATACCTTTATTTACATACATATATACCTGTACTGTATATACCTTTATATACATACATATATACCTGTACTGTATATACCTTTATATACATACATATATACCTATACTGGCTCACCTGCACTGGCTTCCTGTGCACTTAAGATGTGACTTTAAGGTTTTACTACTTACGTATAAAATACTACACGGTCTAGCTCCATCCTATCTTGCCGATTGTATTGTACCATATGTCCCGGCAAGAAATCTGCCTTCAAAAGACTCCGGCTTATTAGTGATTCCCAAAGCCCAAAAAAAGTCTGCGGGCTATAGAGCGTTTTCCGTTCGGGCTCCAGTACTCTGGAATACCCTCCCGGTAACAGTTCGAGATGCCACCTCAGTAGAAGCATTTAAGTCTCACCTTAAGACTCATTTGTATACTCTAGCCTTTAAATAGACTCCCTTTTTAGACCAGTTGATCTGCCGTTTCTTTTCTTTTTCTCCTATGTCCCACTCTCCCTTGTGGAGGGGGTCCGGTCCGATCCGGTGGCCATGTACTGCTTGCCTGTGTATCGGCTGGGGACATCTCTACGCTGCTGATCCGCCTCCACTTGGGATGGTTTCCTGCTGTGAATGGGACTCTCGCTGCTGTGTTGGATCCGCTTTGGACTGGATTCTCGCAGCTGTGTCCATTATGGATTGAACTTTCACAGTATCATGTTAGACCCGCTCGACATCCATTGCTTTCCTCCTCTCCAAGGTTCTCATAGTCATCATTGTCACCGACGTCCCACTGGGTGTGAGTTTTCCTTGCCCTTATGTGGGCCTACCGAGGATGTCGTGGTGGTTTGTGCAGCCCTTTGAGACACTAGTGATTTAGGGCTATATAAGTAAACATTGATTGATTGACATTATGGTAAAAATTTAGTTTATTTACAATTTGTTTTTTGGACTATCCAAAATGGATAAGTAACACACATAAAAAAGGTACCACCTTGTTTTCTCAAAGCTACTGACCTGCCATGCTTGGCCTCGGTGGAGTCGGACCAGGCGCTGGAGGCAGTGATGTCAGAGTCTGGGATGCTGCCATCCTCCATCCCCAGGGCGTAACGACACTGAGCTGCCAGGAGGGAAGAGACAGGAAAGGACAGAAGATGTAAAGTAAAATAAAAAGCGAGGGAAGAAAAAGACGTGAGCAACATTTTTGATTGTCGTTGAGGTTTTGTGCAGGAAGAACTTAATATTCCCAATAAATGTCAGCCGGCATCATTTGGTCACGGAGCCTTTAGTTGCTATGTCATTGTTGGGGAAACTTCCGGACTTTTTGGCAGTGACTGAGCGTCACAGGCACCAAGAGGAGACAGGAAGAATTCCAAGCCATCGCAATAAATTTACTGGCGATTTCCCACCCTGCTCATATTTATCTTGCAGAGGAAAATATATGTTGAAGTAAAACATCTTGTGTAGTATTTTGTTTTACTGCGTGCTGACACACCAAAAGTTGTTATATTGTCCTCTCTCCAGACTCCCATCAATCTACTTCTTTAATCTCCTGTTAATAGCTGCTTACTTTCTGCTGTAAAGTGGTTCTATATACACTGAACTTTATTAAGTACTTATTTATTGTGTTATTTAAAACAGGTTTAGTGGTTCGCTTAACTTTTAGTATTAGAGGTGGGGGAAATAATTGATTTTAAGATACATCCTAATTTGAACATGGACTATTATCAAATCAATCAGGAAATGTCAAATTTTAAATCAAATTTCTTTTTAATAAAGTAATGCAGACAGTTCTAAAGTTTGTCTGACTGCAGCGAGCGCCCTCACAAAGAGATCCCACCAGCTCCTTTGTTTTAGGGCACTTATGTTCCAGTTTTGCACACACTTTCACTAATTTAATAAATGTAGACATTAATATAACTGTTTCTTATTATAAATGCATGGTTTTTTAAAGTTCCAAGTGATAAAACACTTTAGTAATAAAAAAAAAGATATATAACTGCATCAATTTACATTAATTAAAGATGAATTAATAATCGATTTTTAATCAAATCGTAGCTCCTGAATCATAATCAAAACCCTCAAATCTAGACTCCAGACATCCCAGAATAAGCTAGTCCGGTTACTTTTAGACCTCCACCCCAGATCACACTTCACTCCAACCCACTTCTCCAAAGTGGGCTGGCTCAGGGTGGAGGACAGAGTCAAACAACTTGCACTGAGCCTAGTCTATAAAATCCGCTACACCTCCCTGATACCAAAGTACATGTCAAACTACTTCCTCAACGTAAATGACCGCCATAACCACAACACCAGGGGGAGCTCCACAAACCACGTTAAACCCAGATTCCGATCTAACAAAGGTCTTAACTCATTCTCTTTCTATGCCACATCAATGTGGAATGCACTCCCAACAGGTATAAAAGTAAGTGCATCTCTATCCTCCTTCAAAACCGCTCTAAAACCACACTTCCAGGCAACTTCAAACCTTTACTAATACCCTCCTCCATTCACATCCCATCTCCCCGGATTATAAACAACTCAAATGTACTTCTAATGTATATACTTGTTCTTATGCTATGTGAACTCACTATGTTCTCTGCTGGCTGTACATATCCTACTAAATAAGACCTACACTGTTTCAATGTCCACATTTCTCTGTTGATGCAATTGTTGATGACTGAAGTACTGATATCAACCAAAGCTCCTCATCTCACCCCCCGGATTGTAAATAATGTAAATAATTCAATGTATATACTGTACTATGATGATTAACTTGTGTGATGACTGTATTATGTTGATAGTATATATTTGTACCATGAATTGATTAACGTGGACCCCGACTTAAACAAGTTGAAAAACTTATTGGGGTGTTACCATTTAGTGGTCAATTGTACAGAATATGTACTGTACTGTGCAATCTACTAGTAAAGTATCAATCAATCAATCAAAAAGGTGCCCAAAGATTCCCACCTCTAATTAGTATGCCTGCTCCTGGCTTGCTTTCAGTGTGGAACATATTTATCCTCGTCCTCCAGTGTAATACTAAGACATGTACTTTATTTGCCTTAATGGAGGTCATTATTGTTAGCTTGGGTGAGCGGCTCCACACTGTGTATGGAGACACACACTTAGCTGCTAGCCACCTGTCAGCCGAGTGTCTAAAAATAAATAGTGTCATTTGGGATCGGTATTAATCGTCAATGATAATCATATACTTTTTCATGAAAATCGGCTGCTACTGATCGCCAATCGATTGCCACATCCCCACTTATAACCACCTGTGCATGTTTGTTGCAACTTCTGTCTATTTTAATAATGAGCAGTACAATGTAACCACTATCAACATTTTTTACTTTAATCACGTGCATCTCACACAAGAACTGTATTTCGGTGTTGACGACAAAAATGCAGATTAATCCTGGAAAAGGCTACCTGGGTTTCCCAAACTGTCGGGCAAAATGCTTAGTTATTTATTAATCATCATCCACAACAAAAAAAATTCTAGGCTACTGCCTTTTTGTTTCACATTTGTTGTCATATTTTTATGTTCTTTAACATTAGTTTATCTACAGCAGGGGTAGGGAACCTATGGCTCTAGAACCAGATGTGGCTCTTTTGATGACTGCATCTGGCTCTCTGATAAATCTTAGCTGACATTGCTTAACACGATAAGTAATGAATAATTTCGCTGGTAATCACAGTGTTAAAAATAACATTCAAAATAAAAAACATTCTCACGCATTTTAATTAGGGATGCACTGATTAATCGGTAACCGAATATATTCGGCCGAATATGGCAAAAAAAGCCAAATTCGGCCTTCGGTGGAATGAGTTAAAAGCAAGGCCGAATAGTGGCGTGTGACGCAAAGACGCAATTTTTTGACGCAATCAACCAACGTGCAGTGTTAAATTTAAATTATTTTATACATAGTTGGTTTCCTTCTTTTTATTTTGAAGCTGAAGTACTGTTATTGACAAATCTGTTCTGGCCTGGGATATGTTGTGTACCTGTATAAGTGTATGAGGTTACAAGCACACACTTATTGAGATTTAGTGGGGCCTCTGTTTACATTATTAGCCTGTTGTGTAGGCTACCTGTATAAGTGTATGAGGTTACAAGCACACACTTATTGAGATTTACTTGAGCCTTCTGTTTACATTATTAGCCTGTTGTGTAGGCTACCTGTATAAGTGTATGAGGTTACAAGCACACACTTATTGAGATTTACTTGAGCCTTCTGTTTACATTATTAGCCTGTTGTGTAGGCTACCTGTATAAGTGTATGAGGTTACAAGCACACACTTAATTGAGATTTACTTGAGCCTTCTGTTTACATTATTAGTCTGTTGTGTAGGCTACCTGTATAAGTGTATGAGGTTACATGCACACACTTATTGAGATTTACTTGAGCCTTCTGTTTACATTATTAGCCTGTTGTGTAGGCTACCTGTATAAGTGTATGAGGTTACAAGCACACACTTATTGAGATTTACTTGAGCCTTCTGTTTACATTATTAGCCTGTTGTGTAGGCTACCTGTATAAGTGTATGAGGTTACAAGCACACACTTAATTGAGATTTACTTGAGCCTTCTGTTTACATTATTAGCCTGTTGTGTAGGCTACCTGTATAAGTGTATGAGGTTACAAGCACACACTTATTGAGATTTACTTGAGCCTTCTGTTTACATTATTAGCCTGTTGTGTAGGCTACCTGTATAAGTGTATGAGGTTACAAGCACACACTTATTTGAGCCTTCTGTTTACATTATTAGCATATCTACTGTGGCTAAGCAGACTTTTGCCAAAAGGACAATAATTCATTTGTTGTGGGTTTATCCACTTTAATGCACTTCATTTTTTTTTGGAATGCATGTTTTGTTTGAAGGCCTAATATGAATGAAAAACTGTTGTTTTTTTTAAAACGCAAAAGCTACTGGAATATTAAAAAATGTCAATATTCAATAAAAATGTACTTTATTTGAAAAACATGTCTAAATATGTATTCTAGGCTATTTATGCAATATAAAAAAGTTGTGAAAAACTGCATTTATTATTCGGTATTTGGTATTCGGCCTTCGGCCAAGCGCTCAAATTTTATTCGGTTTCGGCCACAAATTTTCATTTCGGTGCATCCCTAATTTTAATCCATCCATCCGTTTTCTACCGCACCTGTTCAAGAAAAGACAATGTTATTAAAAAGAATTAGAGACTTATTATACTCTAAAAATGTTCGTCTTACTTAAAAAATGCACACATTTAGTTGTATTCAGTGTTAAAAAATATGATATGGTTCTCACTGAAATACATTTGGAAATATTTGGCTTTCATGTCTCTCTCAGCCAAAAAGGTTCCCGACCCCTGATCTACAGTATATATTGATGTTACGTCAATACATAAACTTCCATCCATCCATTTTTCTACCGCTTGTCCCTGGAGCCTGTCTCAATATTTCAGCAAAATTTGTTACCAGGTAGGAAACTGTAATCCAACTACTAGAACTCATGCTCACAGAGCTCAAGTCTTGAAAGGTCAGTGGATGGCCCACGTGAAGCGGATAAAGCTCTGGATTTTTGTGCCACTTTTGAGGCCAACATTTTCAGGTCAAATTCCAAATCGTACAACCTGAGGGAAAATACAACGGCACTTCGTAGAATGCAGACCTCCACCAAAGTGGTAGCAAAAGTACTATTATTTTTGTTTGTTGGCCGGTCTGTTAGTTACGTACGTCCTGCTTTATGAAGGATTGTGTAGAATGTTAGAACTATTGTGTAGAATGTTTAGTTCTAACATTGTGTAGAATGTTAGAACTATTGTGTAGAATGTTTAGTTCTAACATTGTGTAGAATGTTAGAACTAAACGCTACCTACATTCTGAGGTAGACTGCTACTTTAATGTCACAGTGACAAATGATGTCTCACTTTGTGACTGTCTTACTGTAACTAGCTAGAAAGGAGGGACAAAATACTCGAAGTAGCTCTTAACTACGATAAAAAGATTGTTTAATGAACAAATGAAAGGATCAAAACTGAGTTTCATTATATTTATAAAAGTGGTTTGACTATAGCGTCTTAGTGTGTACCTAATAAATAGTTCAGTAATTGTTATTTTGTATACAAATACAACACCACCTTCATAATGTTCATTTTTTCACAGCATGATCAAGTCCAAGTACACAAAAAGTAGACCTATGTGAAGGAAGGGGACTCTCCAAGACGGCACTCTTAAAAACATTCTTTCTTTTGTCTTTTCAACTCTTCTGACCCAGCGGGACTCCTGTTACAGCTCACACCGCCGGGCGTGAGGGCTGGGGGCGGGGGGGTTGGTTTCGCGGCAAAGGCAACAAAGGAAGGGGCGACAGAAACGAGGGCGCCGATGGCTGCAAGAAGACAGAACAGAGCTGTCTCGGGTATCGGCGCTGACTGGGCTCCAGCGGCAGGCATTATCAAACGATCCAGATAGTGTGGAATTCCACTGCGAGCCAACTGTCTGCTCCAAAAGGGGAGGGTCGGTGGCGATAAAGTAGAGTAGGCTACTGACAGGAGGAGGGTGACGGAGAACAAGAGAGAGGGGGGTCATTGAGTCACTGCACTGGAATTCTGGGCTGAATGACAAACGTTAAAGTCCTCATAGGGCTTGATACACACCCATCTAACAGGTGCCCACATCATTAAATCATCATCATACTGCCCGTCAACAATAGTTTCAACTACACTCGAACCTCTAGATTGCACTCGGCCTTCATTTGGATATTTCTCATTGGCGAGAGCTCCAACCACTCGTAAACGTTTTTGTGTGTCTGTATGCGGAGTAGAACTATGGAACCAATTGGACTTACAACACAAGCAATGCCAAACTATTAATCGATTCAAACTGTTATACAAACATTGGGTCTGGTTCAAATATAGAGATGGGGGTCTTTAATTTAATTCGTCTTGCTGTTGTACTCTGTCTCAAAGTGTTATCATGTGCTCAATGTTTACCTTACCATTATTGCCAAGTTGTCTATTACCATTGTTGCCAAGTTGTCTATTACCATTATTGCCAAGTTGTCTATTACCATTATTGCCAAGTTGTCTATTACCATTATTGCCAAGTTGTCTATTACCATTATTGCCAAGTTGTCTATTACCATTATTGCCAAGTTGTCTATTACCATTATTGCCAAGTTGTCTATTACCATTATTGGTATTGTGTCTATTACCATTGTTGGTATATTCATTATCGATACAAATTATTGTTACAGTGTAATTATTGTTACCTGTGGTAATGCCACTATGATACAACATTTGCATTATAATCTTTGAACAAAGTAATAGTGAAATTCATGTGAATAATCACTGAATGGAGAACTGGGGGTAGGATTAAATAAGTTATCTTCTTCCCACTCCCTTTCAGGTAAAAATGGACAATCATGTATTACATTACCTTTTGCACTATATTAATTTATATTATTATGTGTTGTCAAATTGTAATTTTTTTATTTTTTTGTTTGTTATTATTTGTATGTCATTGCCTGAAATAAATAAATAAATAAATGAAATGGGAAAAAATGAATTTCAATAATTGCTCACTCTTTTGAGGACAAACTGAGTAATTTAAGTCAGCCAAGATTGTCAGGTAACTAATTCGCTATTGCACCAATTTATTATAATCTCCACTACAATACTGTTGTGCATAAATTAAGTCGACCCTGCAAATGCAAATGGAACTATCATTTGGAACAAGAGGTGGGAAGGTGAATGTATGTAAGGGTATTCCACATTGCTGGTTTTGTTGAAGGTGATTTGTGTCGCTGCCCGACAAGTATGTCTTGTCCTGCTTTGCTAGATTAAGTGTAAAAAGCGAATAAACATGGTAATTGTGCAGGATTTCTGTGTGAAAGAGAGCGAGTGTCTTGTAATATCGTATCAGCCACAACATAAGTGGAACAGCCACTTGTGTGAAAGGGTAATTTTCAATTTCAGGACCAGGACGTTGGTCAATGTGATAAGAAAAGGAACTGTCACTACCTAATACATAAAATAATCTGTAGAAATGTCCCACTTTATTGGATTATGTGCAAAAAGGTAGTATCAGCCGCAATAGAGGCCGTAACAGCTATCTGTGTGAAAGGGTATTCTGAGGTGTGGTCCCTGCAGTGATTAAAGCAATTAACACTATCTAACATCTTATTATTCAATTGCAGGATGCAGAAATGTCCCACATCACTGGATTCTGTGTAAAATGTGATCATCTTGTTGTAATTTATGGGTTATATAGTTTATGTGATGATCATTCATCGTTTGCATATTTGACTTAATTGCTGATAAACTAATCTATTATTATTAACAGTTAAAGAGTTAAAAAGGGAATTGATTTGATTTGTACATATACAGTGGGGCAAAAAAGTATTTAGTCAGCCAGCGATTGTGCAAGTTCTCCCACTTCAAATGATGACAGAGGTCTGTCATTTTCATCATAGGTACACTTCAACTGGGAGAGACTGAATGTGAAAAGAAAATCCAGGAATTCACATTGTAGGAATTTTAAAGAATTTATTTGTAAATTATGGTGGAAAATAAGTATTTGGTCAACCATTCAAAGCTCTCACTGATGGAAGGAGGTTTTGGCTCCAAATCTCAGGATACATGGCCCCATTCATTCTTTCCTCAACACGGATCAATCGTCCTGTCCCCTTAGCAGAAAAACAGCCCCAAAGCATGATGTTTCCACCCCCATGCTTCACAGTAGGTTTGGTGTTCTTGGGATGCAACTCAGTATTCTTCTTCCTCCAAACACGAAGAGTTGAATTTATACCAAAAAGTTCTATTTTGGTTTCATCTGACCACATGACATTCTCCCATGTGCTCCCCGGCAAACTTCAGACGGGCCTGGACATGCACTGGCTTAAGCAGGGGGACACGTCTGGCACTGCAGGATTTGATTCCCTGTCGGCGTAGGGTGTTACTGATGGTAACCTTTGTTACTTTGGTTCCAGTTCTCTGCAGGTCATTCACCAGGTTCCCCGGTGTGGTTCTGGGATTGTTGCTCACCGTTCTCATGATCATTTTGACCCCACGGGATAAGATCTTGCATGGAGCCCCATATCGAGGGAGATTATCAGTGGTCTTGTATGTCTTCCATTTTCTGATGATTGCTCCCACAGTTGATTTTTTCACACCAAGCTGCTTGCCTATTGTAGATTCACTCTTCTCAGTCTGGTGCAGGTCTACAATTCTTTTCCTGGTGTTCTTCGACAGCTCTTTGGTCTTGATAGTGGAGTTTGGAGTCTGACTGTTTGAGGCTGTGGACAGGTGTCTTTTATAAAGATAACAAGTTCAAACATGGTTCCTTTAATACAGGTAACGAGTGGAGGACAGAATAGCTTCTTAAAAAAGTCACAGGTCTGTTGAGAGCCAGAGATCTTCCTTGTTTGAAGTGACCAAATACTTATTTTCCACCATAATTTACAAATAAATTCTTTAAAATTCCTACAATGTGAATTCCTGGATTTTCTTTCCACATTCTGTCTCTCACAGTTGAAGTGTACCTATGATGAAAATGACAGACCTCTGTCATCATTTGAAGTGGGAGAACTTGCACAATCGCTGGCTGACTAAATACTTTTTTGCCCCACTGTATGTGATATTGATTATTTGAGAAACACTGACACTGGATTGAGTTGTTTTCTATTTTATAACCTAACAAAGGGTTAACTAAAATACTGCATGTTCCACAATTCATTGCGGCAACCCGGATGTTAAGAAAGACCAGGTGCAGGTGCATCGTGGTTGATGAGATTAAGCGTTACGAGTCTACGGGTCAAAGAACGAACGACTGACAAGATAAATGTATTTTTTTTACTGTTTGTATCCCCATTTTTTTCTCATATAAAGTACAATTTTATTTACACATTTGACGTCCTGTCCAGTACTTGATCGTAGTTAATCTACACTACTGCTATGACACTGAGGCGGCCATTATCCAGGAGCTCTATAAAAGAGGCTAGTGTCAATTAGCACTGAAAAATATTCACACTTTAAGTGCCTCAAAAACAAAGAATAAATGTACTGTAGTTCATACAGAATCTAGGTAACATTAAAACTGCGTCTTGAAGCAATGGAGGCAAAAAGCAGGAAATGAGAAATGATATGGCTGCAACCAGGAGAGGGCTTGTTGATTCAGTTTTAACAAGTCTACAGAAGCAGAACTATGAGAGTTAGACGGACCTTGGCTATGGTGCAACTCCATGCATCCATCCATCCATCTTCTTCCGCTTATCAGCGGTTGGGTCGCGGGGGCAACAGCCTAAGCAGGGAAACCCAGACTTCCCTCTCCCCAGCCACTTCGTCTAGCTCCTCCCGGGGGATCCCGAGGCGTTCCCAGGCCAGCCGGGAGACATAGTCTTCCCAACGTGTCCTGGGTCTTCCCCGTGGCCTCCTACCGGTTGGACGTGCCCTAAACACCTCCCTAGGGAGGCGTTCGGGTGGCATCCTGACCAGATGCCCGAACCACCTCATCTGGCTCCTCTCGATGTGGAGGAGCAGCGGCTTTACTTTGAGTTCCTCCCGGATGGCAGAGCTTCTCACCCTATCTCTAAGGGAGAGACCTGGAAACTCATTTGGGCCGCTTGTACCCGTGATCTTATCCTTTCGGTCATGACCCAAAGCTCATGATCATAGGTGAGGATGGGAACGTAGATCGACCGGTAAATTGAGAGCTTTGCCTTCCGGCTCAGCTCCTTCTTCACCACAACGGATCGGTACAACGTCCGCATTACTGAAGACGCCGCACCGACCCGCCTGTCGATCTCACCATCCACTCTTCCCCCACTCGTGAACAAGACTCCGAGGTAGTTGGAAGTCCTCCACGTGGGGCAGGGTCTCCTCCCCAACCCGGAGATGGCACTCCACCCTTTTCCGGGCGAGAACCATGGACTTGGATTTGGAGGTGCTGATTCTCATTCCGGTCGCTTCACACTCGGCTGCAAACCGATCCAGCGAGAGCTGAAGATCCCGGCCAGATGAAGCCATCAGGACCACATCATCTGCAATAAAGCAGAGACCTAATCCTGCGGTCACCAAACCGGAACCCCTCAACGCCTTGACTGCGCCTAGAACTCTCCCAATTGAAAAAAAAAATAATAAAACAATTTAATGATAGCCCTGCCCCCACTCAGTCACAATATTAGCAACCCTCTGATATCACTAACGGAAAACAAAGACCAGAATATTTGACTAAGTCTTCCAGGAAGAGCTGACACTGCTGTACAGAAACTGCAATGTGGGACCAGCAGCATTTTTCTCACTTTCATATTTGTAATACTGGCCCATATAGTACATTAATACTGGCCCATATAGTACATCGCTCATAATTGCAACACCGTTGGGGCTTTGGCTGGAACAAACAATCAGTGTAATGGAGCGAAAATATTGCCTCCGTTTGCAATATATGAAAGAAAGTGTTGAGGAAGAGAAAAATGCTGTTTAAGCTGCAGCTCGTGTTCTCTTGCAACAGTTAGATATTAAACAGAGCGCTCCGGTTACACCTGGCTGCCTCCCTGCACTCCCGCTTCGATACTTTGACTGACACTTCATAATCTGGCAATGCATTAGCAGTCTTGACGAGCGGAGAGGGAACTGTTTCACTCTCCTGTTACGCCCAACTAGCTGGCTGGCAGGCATGGGGGAGGATGCAGGATAGCCTGTTGATAAAAGAACGGGAATGAGCCTCACTGATGAGAAAGGAATGAGAAGAACGCCGAAAAGAATGTGGGGTTGGAGATTAAAGTTATATGATATAGTTACTATTTTATAATACACAATGCAGCAGATTTCTTACTTGGCAAAAAGCAACAGAGGACCCAACTACAGTACTTCAGGCCCAATTTGAAGCCTTGACAGCTTGCAAAAGAAAACAAGACAAAAGTGTGTGTGCGCAACACATTCAATAACAAAGAGCACCCTTTTTAACCGAGTTATCAAACAGGCTGCCGTTGTATTTTTGGGCATGACACGTTACCCACCTTGCTCCCAGTGCCACCCAAGTCATGTTTGGCTCAAATGTAGATAATGGGGGTTTCTTAATGTAAAAGCGCTTTGAGCTACTACAGAAAAGGTGTCATATACCGTATTTTCCGGACAATAGAGACGCACTGCTGATGAGCGTGTCTAGTCAGGTTTTTTTTCATACAAAAAAGCGCACCGGATTATACGGTGCATTAAAAGGGGTATTTTTACATTTTTTTCTAAATTGAAAACACTTCTTTGTGGTCTACATAACACGTAATGGTGGTCATTTGGTCAAAATGTTGCGTGGATTATGTTTTACAGACCATCTTCAAGTCGCTTTCTGACAGTCGCTTCATGATACGACGTTTTCTGGGCGGTCTTATTTACGTGGCTCACCTTCGACAGTGTCGTCATCTTTGTTGTAGCGGTGTAGCGTGCAAGGACGGGAGTGGAAGAAGTGTCGAAAAATGGAGCTAACTGTTTTATGACATTCAGACTTTACTTAAATCAACAACGGAGCAACATTTACTAGGGCAACAACGCCGGAAATGCGTCCCCTGAAAAACTCTCCAATTACTAAAGTTCCTTGGGTGAATTATCTAAACCCACTAAATCAGTAATTTTTTGCGCTTCCATCGAGAGATACACATTAGAACTTCACACTACATCATATTAGAAATGGCAACAGCGGTGGATGAATGCCCCATTACAAAAAGATAGAGAAAAAGAAGACGCTTGTTGACTATAATGACTACGCCAATGTAGTCCGCCACAGACTACAATGGCGGACGGGCACAAATTTTCAGGACTTATGCAGATCCCAAATACACATCAGCCGGTACCAGAAGGTATAAAAATTGGTTTTGCATAATATTGCAAAACAAAACAGCAGTTAATGTGTCTGCTACATATCCTACTAAGTCACACCTACACTGTTTCAATGTCCATTTCTCTGTTGATGCAATTGTTGATGACTGAAGTACTGATATCAACCAAAGCTCCTCATCCCACCCCCCGGATTGTAAATAATGTAAATAATTCAATGTATATACTATGATGATTAACTTGTGTGATGACTGTATTATGCTGATAGTATATATTTGTACCATGAATTGATTAACGTGGACCCCGACTTAAACAAGTTGACAAACTTATTGGGGTGTTACCATTTAGTGGTCAATTGTACGGAATATGTACTGAACTGTGCAATCTACTAATAAAAGTTTCAATCAATCCATAATGGGTGACATTTTGCGGTCCTTATACACACACACCATAATAATACTCGTATGTTGACAATCCATCAATCGGTGCTGCTTCAGAGTTTACCAAAGTCGGACTAAAACATTCTGACGGATTTTTGAGCGCCGTGTGTAATGTTCTATATTCTAAATGGAACATTTCAAGTTGTGGTGTTGTTTATAAGAGTCGTCCTGCAGTCCACATGTATCTCTTATGTATGACTACCATCACATTTATTATTACACCAAGTATCAAATAAAATAGCTTTGAGGTCGGTATCCAAAACCAGAATTATTTCGTACATTAGGCGCACTGTCCATTTTTGAGAAAACGAAAGGCTTTTAAGTGCGCCTTATAGTCCGAAAAATACAATAAGTATATTTCACTTCACTTGAGAATGGATTCCGAAGCTCAATACATTTGTAGTACAGTAAGGACAGCACACACCCTAGCTTCCACCTGTTCGACTTGCTACCATGGGGCAGGCGCTACAGGTGCATCAGAGCCAGAACAAACAGGCTCAGAGACAGCTTCTTTCCCAAAGCTGTCACCATGTTGAACTCTAACTTATAATAATAATAATTCACCATTATACAATATCATGACCTGTGCAATACGACCCTTAGAGTGCAATACGTCCGTCACTGATTGTTATTTATTACTTTGGTACTCCTGTCTTGTTCTGTATATTATACAGTATTTGTTTTTTGTACTTCCATAGTGTTTTGTATATTGTACAGAATTGCTTATTATTTTTATTGGATAGTAGTCTGTTTATTTCAATTGTTAGTTTTTCCTTTATTACCTCTTATGTCACTTATTTCACCCCATATTTGTTCCCACTACCGCACCTTAAGTTGGAGTCTTTAATCTCGTTATATGCAATATATAATGACAATAAAGTTCATTCTATTCTAGTTGAGCTACATTGCTAGTGCATTTTTCTAGTAACCAAGACATGTAAAATAAATATTTTTTAACAAATAGCATTAACCTTCACTTGTAGTTTAAATGACACTAACAACACAATTTGCAGAGTTTATCTTTAAATAGGGGCCAATTTAGTGTGAATGTGGTCTATCTGTGTGGGCATTGCGATGAGGTGGCGACTTGTCCAGGGTGTACCCTGCCTTCTGCCCGATTGTAGCTGAGATAGGCACCAGCGCCCCTCGCAACCCCAAAGGGAATAAGCATTAGAAATGGATGGATCTTTAAATAGATACAACACTTTGGCGTATTTCCATTGTATTCTAACAGAAGGGCCAACACATAGTTGGATTTGTCAGCATGCAGCACACAGTGGAACACATTTGGACAACCCTTTTCAAGACAGTATTCTATGAGCGTATTCTACCTGCATTGAAGTGCCACTCATGTTCCACTTCCACAGACACCACCAGCATCTCCAGGGCCAGGCTGATCACAGAGAAACGAGACAACCACCCCGCTGGCCTCGCCATGACGGCAGCGGCACACCTGCTTATCTGTCCGGACACCCGCGGCTGGTCACAGGCATTCCTGTCAAGCAGGGAAAGAAGATGCATTAGGTTCAATAAACGGTTGAGCTTAGAAAAAAACAGTACAAAGCCAAAACAAAAAGACTGCCTTCGGGTTCCAATTTGTTTCTCTCCCTCGTGACAGGAATGATGGGGTCTTCAGGCCTATAAATGTTTGCTTATTGAGGATGTTACAATTAGCTCAACATTGTATTCCCTCAGAAGCCAATCTGTCCTGCAAAATGCTGATGATATCAAACCTGCCTTCAGTTAATTAAACAGAGTATGTTTAGCCAGGGGATGTTTACGCTTAAAACAAAGGTGTCTAAAGTCCGGCCCGCAGCTAATTGTTTAGTGACCCGCCACACATTCTGGAAATGCTATTGCAAAAATAAATAAAAAAAACACTAAAAAAAAAAAGTAGAATGAAGTGAAATCTAACAGGGAAAGTTGCCATGCAGGCTGTTTGTTTTTCTTTATTTTGCTCTTATTGCCAAGTCTAAAAAAACAAAAAAGTTAAAAAAAATGTTTTTTTTCATAATTATTGACCTTTTTAAGGCTCCAATTACTTCAAATATTTCACGTTATAATGTTTTATGTGGAAAATATGTGCATATACTATGTGGTTGCCATATAAAAACAGTGTTTTCTTTGACAAAAGAGCATAAAACCAACAAAATAATAGTTCAAACGTAAAATCGACGGATATATCTGAAGTTGATCTCGTAACTTAAGTGTTGAAAGTAAAACAAATAATAATAAAAATGTATCACTTTATGAGTGGGGGACCTTTTGGATCCCAAATATATTTAGTGGGATTTCATTTATTTATTCACTGTGATTACTCAGAAATAATAATACATTTAAATCAATGGTGTCCTGTATTATTGATCTTTTAAGTGCTCCAATTACTTCAGATCGAACATTGCTTTCTGAATGTTTTGGGAAATGGGGAAAATACTGCATATTTCAGTTTTACTATAAAAAACAAAGTTTTCTTTGACTGAAAAGCCAGAAAACCTTTTTTTTTTTTTTTTTAACTTTATATCAACCTGAAGGGACGGCGTGGCGCAGTGGAGAGAGTGGCCGTGCGCAACCCGAGGGTCCCTGGTTCAATTCCCACCTAGTACCAACCTCGTCAAGTCCGTTGTGTCCTGAGCAACACACTTCACCCTTGCTCCTGATGGGTGCTGGTTAGCGCCTTGCATGGCAGCTCCCTCCATCAGTGTGTGAATGTGTGTGTGAATGTGGAAGTAGTGTCAAAGCGCTTTGAGTACTTTGAAGGTAGAAAAGTGCTATACAAGTACAACCCATTTATCATTTAAGTTGATAAAAAGATTTATTGTAAGCGGTACATAAAAAATGAAAATAATAATTTGACTTATTTTTAACATGTTAATGACGGAGACCCTCTATGGTCCCTGGGAGTCCTAAAGGTAAAAAAAAAAAGAATCCATATATTTTGTTATGGTTTGAAAATGAAAAATATCGAAACGGCCACCGCATGTTTTAATTTTTCCGTGTGTGGCCCTCAGTGGAACAGTGTGGACACCCCTGGCTTAAAAGAATCAGGTTTAGGAGACAGTACAGCAAGACGGGCCACATGGGCAACAATGGGAATACTTCAGCACCATCAGACAAGACCAACACACCCAGCAACACAATGACCGTTCACATTTTACACCGAGAGAAGAAGTCGTCCAGTAGTGGAGCGAAGAATTCTGGTGGGTGATACGTGGAAGTCTGAAGTAGGAACAACAGCTGGGGGAGGGGGAAGAGAGGCCAGTCTTTCTTCCTAACAGACCTTCAAGGTTTTAAACCCCATCTCTTCGAGTAGACCGGGATGGGCCAGCAGCTGACAAACAGCTGTAGTGGCAAGAGGAGGGAAGGAGGCGTAGTGTATGGAAACAAGAGTTGGGACTTGAGCCTTGCCCAAGATTTCATGTTACACATTCTCCACATCCTTCTTATTCTAATAGTTTGAGCTGTCTTAATATGTAAAGATTTGTATTTAATGATGAAGAGGATGACATCTCTCGCAGTAGATCATGGGTGTCAAACTCTGGCTCGCCGTATAATTTCATTTGGCCCTTGAGGCAATGTCAAATGAACATTAGAGCTGGCCCGCCGCCGTAACACCACATTCACCACTAATACTCACACTCGTCAAACCTCCTAATTTTCCCGGGAGACTCCCGAAGTTCAGTGCCCCTCCCGAATTTCTCCCGATTTCCACACGGATAATAATATTGGGGGCGGACCGTAAAAGCACTGCTTTTGGCGTTCTCTACATGTCACCACGTCCGCTTTTCTTCCATAAAAACAGCGTGCCGGCCCACTCACATAATATAGATTAGATTAGATAGTACTTTATTTATTCCTTCAGGAAAATTACAATTTTCAGCACAATCCCATTCAAGATCAGACAAACATTACAGGGAGACACAACAGGATCGCTGACGGGTCTGCCGGCTTCCAGCGCCCCTTACAAAAAAGATGAGATACAGGTAAAAAAAAAAAAAAAAAGGGGGAAGATCGAAAAAAATCGAAGATTAAAATAAAATTTAAAAAAATCGGTCTTAGCCTGGGCCCTGGAGAGGGGGTGCAGACTGAGGCCAGGGGGGAAAAAAACAACTCATAGCCATAGTACACATGTAAGAGGGAAACATCAAACATCAAAGAACATAGAGGACAATAAAGACATTAAAGCAGCAGATACAAGCAGACACTTCTACATACAGCTATGAATAAAAAGTAAAAGAAACATATCCACTGTGGTGGCCTCTGCGGTGTTCCACGCCATCGTCCGCTGGGGAGGAGAGAGCATGGCCAGAGACAGGAGCAGACCCAACAAAGCAACCAAGACAGCCGACTCCACTCTCGGCCAGTGTCCAGCCCGCATGGATGAGCGATGATACGTCCAAGGTGACTGAGGTGTCCGACACCTGCTCACCCAGCCAAGACACCGCGAAGCCCCTCCGTGCTAGCTCTGCAGCCCTGTCCCCTCATCCGCATCTCCTCCAGTCCCTCCAAACAGACTCCGGTGTGGCAGACACCCAGCAGCTGGCCTCCATGGCCAAAAGGCTCCTGGGAGGCAGATCCAGAAGTCCACAAAAAAAGCACCACAGAGGACACGAAAGTGCCACCCCTTGTCACACAGTCCCATAGGGTCCCGGACCAAAAGGCAAAAAAATATAATAAGACATGAAAACAAGAGGGAAACACAAAAGGATGACACAAGAGCACAGAGGTCCTGCCTACAGCAGCCACTACAGCAGCGCCATCTTGGAAAAAAAGATATGCGGCTCATACACACACACAAGTGTATGCAAGGCATACTTGGTCAACAGCCATACAGGTCACACTGAGGGTGGCCGTATAAACAAGGTTAACACTGTCACAAATATGCGCCACACTGTGAAGCAAACAAGAATGACGAACACATTTTGGCAGAACATCTGCACCGTAACACAACATAAACACAACCAGACAAATATCCAGAACCCCTTGCATCACTAACTCTTCCGGGACGCTACAATACACACCCTTGCTACCACCAAACCCCGCTCCAACTCAAACCTGCCGCCGAAAAAAGGCATTAAATTTGTGTTTTTATTTTATTTGATATGCCATTGATATGTTTTAATTATTATTATTTGAAACTGGATTTTGCATGTCACTATAAACTTATATAAGCCTTACTTGGTCAATATTCAATGCAAAACTTGTTTGGGTCCCTATTAAAAGGTTAATTTGTTCAACCTCGGCCCGCGGCTTTGTTCAGTTTTAAATTTGTGCCCACTCTGTATTTGAGTTTGACACCCCTGCAGATGATTTGATGATTGAAATTGCTGGGAGAAACTGATTAAAAAGAGTCATCCCTGAAGGTGATTGGAATGATCCATTAAGAGTCAGTCTGGTTCTGATAAAAGTGCTGCTATGGCCTCATCTGAGCTAATATCTTCAGGGGCAACATGACCAGCCCACCCAGGTATGACCTCATTCTGCTCAAAAACTCAGAAAGTAAACAAAAACGGCTTTGTAGTGCAGTTAAACGCCCCTTTTAACTAATAAGACATTTCAACAAATAACAGCAGTAGCAGAGAACAAAAAGCAGAAACTGGGGTAGATTTTGCTGTCTCCAGAACTAGATAACAAGAGAAAAGTGAAATTTAGCTTGTATGTTTATTTGTAATAAATGATAACAATGAGCTGGTATCGGCTCTGCTAGCTTGGAACTCTGGCTCACAAGATTCCTGGGTGGATCTTGCATGAGAGGAAGGTGAAGCGTTTATTTTTGCAAAGATGGAAAGCGCCACTCGACATACAAACTGACGCGGTGGTCAAGGTTGGAATTGCCACAAAACACATTTTAATATATTCAACAAATAAGCTGCAAGAAATAACTGCAATAAATGTTCATAACATGGTCACTACTGCATAGTTTCTCTTGTTATATTCTTATTTTGACTACTATATGTTTAATTCTTATTGTTGCTTTTTATTTGTATTCTTATTGTTATATTTTCAATTTTATTCCCATTTATACCCTCATTATTTACTTTTTAAACTCGATCTACACTGTTGCTGAAATACAAATATTTCTGAGGGAACTCTCCTGAAGTACTATCTATCTAACACTCTACTGCACCCACACAATTTGTCACATTTCATGTGTCAAGTAAACCGTGACGAATTGGGCCAAATGTATCCCCTTCCTACTGTAATAGAAACAATACTGGGTGGTATCTTTTCTTAGCAGAAATGGGCAGTCAAGTGGATGTTCTATGGCAGTGGTTCTCAACCTTTTTTCAGTGATGTACCCCCTGTGAACATGTTTTTAATTCAAGTACCCCCTAATCAGAGCAAAGCATTTTTGCTTGAAAAAATAGAGATAAAGAAGTAAAATACAACACTATGTCATCAGTTTCTGATTTATTAAATTGTATAACAGTGCAAAATATTGCTCATTTGTAGTGGTCTTTCTTCAACTATTTGGGAAAAAAAGATATAAAAATAACTAAAAACAAGTGATTCAATTATAAATAAATATTTCTCCACATAGAAGTAATCATCAACTTAAAGTGCCCTCTTTGGGGATTGTAATAGAGATCCATCTGGATTCATCAACTTACTTCTAAACATTTCTTCACAAAAAATGAAATCTTTAACATCAATTTTTATGAAACATGTTCACAAAAAAAATCTAGCTGTCAACACTGAATATTGCATTGTTGCATTTCTTTTCACACTTTATGAACTTACATTCATATTTTGTTGAAGTATTATTTAATAATAATAATAATAATAATAATAATAATAATAATAAGGGACGGTGTGGCGCAGTGGAAGAGTGGCCGTGCGCAACCCGAGGGTCCCCGGTTCAATCCCCACCTAGTACCAACCTCGTCATGTCCGTTGTGTCCTGAGCAAGACACTTCACCCTTGCTCCTGATGGGTGCTGGTTAGCGCCTTGCATGGCAGCTCCCTTCATCAGTGTGTGAATGTGTGTGTGAATGTGGAAGTAGTGTCAAAGCGCTTTGAGTACCTTGAAGGTAGAAAAGCGCTACACAAGTACAACCCATTTATCATTTATTTAATAAATATATTTAAAAAGGATTTTAGAATTGTTGCTATTTTTAGAATATTTAAAAAAAATCTCACGTCCCCCTTGGCATACCTTCAAGTACCCCCAGGGGTACACGTGACCCCATTTGAAAACCTGTGTTCTATGAGATGTTAAAAATGTTGAGTTACATAATGGTAAATGGTTGTACTTGTATAGCGCTTTTCTACCCCTTTTTAAAAAGGAGCCCAAAGCGCTTTGACAGTATTTCCACAGTCGCCCATTCACACACACACATTCACACACACATTCACACACTGATGGAGGGAGCTGCCATGCAAGGCGCTCACAGGGACCCATCAGGAGCAAGGGTGAAGTGTCTTGCTCAGGACACAACGGACGTAACTAGGATGGTAGAAGGTGGGGATTGAACCAGTAACCCTCAGGTTGCTGGCACAGCCACTCTACCAACTTCGAACAAAATATCACAATATGAAGCTTTGCCAGATGGATTTGTGAGATCACAGCACATGTTCTCATATAATACCCAGCTTGAGTCCAGACACAGTGAAATGGAAGTGTGTGCATGATGAAACAATAGTGGTGATGAAGTGTTTGCAGGGTGGGTGCTGACTTCTGGCCTTAGAGAGAATGTAAGCATGGATGCAAGAGGGCATAAAGGCAGCTGTCCTGCGTCCGTCTCTGTGTCACTACGCCATGTCGTGTATGTGTTGGCAGTAAGGATAGAGTTTTTGGAGTATGCCTGGTTTAAAAAGGCTAACGTGGGAGGCGTCAAAGTGCTGCAGTAAAATCGGAGAATCTCCAGTGATCGGGTGTCACTCGCCATCAACAAACACACACCAGCAGACGTCTTGTTCTCCAACAGAGACGACGTCACTCACATGGTGGGAGAATAAGGGGGGAAAAAAGCAGACGGACAAATGTTTTGGCGAGCAGGAACAGAAGTGTCTGCAGCCATGTGAGACCATGTTTTGTTGGGAAAAGTCAAGTGGTGCTGAACAGCTGTGGTTAGCACTCAGGCAGCAAAGAGAAGAGAAAGGGCCCGCTGTGTTCTGGTGAAGCCCGGTGGCCACTCCAGGGTTTTGTCTTGGCTAATCCAGGAGCTGCGCTAAATGAACGCACGTGGAGGCAGCTGCTCCTCTTGACTAAGAAGAATAGAAGCCTTTTTAAGTGTGCACTCATTGCATCATCAAAGATACTTTCCAGAATTATAGGCAGAATAGGCAGGTGTCTGCTCTAAGAACTAAAAATCTGGTCAGTCAAAAAGGCTTATTGTGTGCAGTGTAAAGTGTGCAGCCAAAAAGGCTTAAGGTGATTTCGTTGACTTTATCGTTGCAAATGCATCTGCAGGTTATCCATACATCTCTGTGCCATGTCTGTCATCGCCGGTCAAATGTGGAGACACTCTGGTACATTCAATGGGGGTCTGGCGGCAGATTTCTTGCCACTTTGACATCTTGGGGCCAGTGGTGCAACTTGAATCCCTCCCTGTTAGTGTTGTTACACCCTCCGACAACACACCCACGAGGCATGATGTCTCCAAGGTTCCCAAAAATAGTCGAAAAAACGGAAAATAACAGAGCTGAGACCCGGTGTTTGTAATGTGTAGAAAATGAAAATGGCGGCTGTGTTACCTTGGCGACGTCACATTCTGACGTCATCGCTAAAAGAGCCATAAACAAAAAGGCGTTTAATTCGCCAAAATTCACCCCATGTAATGTGTTTGAGAAAATGGCGGGTCGCTTCACGATGTGACGTCACGGGTGAAAGGTCATTGCTCCGACAGGCGAACAATTGAAAGGCGTTTAAATCGCTAAATTCACCCTTTTAGAGTTTGGAAATCGGTTAAAAAAACATATGGTCTTTTTTCTGCAGCATCAAGGTATATATTGACGCTTACATAGGTCTGCTGATAATGTTCCCTTTAAAGTTCTAGTAGTCTGTGTTTGACACAAGCTAGCCACATACATGCTAAACAATGCTAATGATGAATTCGGTCAGTTAACAGTGCTTGATCTTGGGCTGCAACGATTGATGGATTAAATAGTTTGATGATTAGAAGAAAGCTTAGATTTATATACTGTTGCTTTGATTAATTGTTTAATAAGTGTAAATAATAAAAAAACAATCAAGTTCAGAACGCATAGCGCACTTGGAACTTTATCTACACGGATGTAGTGTCCGCACAGCCAATGCAATAGAGCAGTGGTCCCCAACCACCGGGGGCTCGATTGGTACCAGGCCGCAGAAGAATTTGTTTATTTTTTATTTTTATTTTTTTTTTCAATTTTTTTTTTTTTTTATTAAATCAACATAAAAAAACACAAGATACACTTACAATTAGTGCACCAACCCAGAAACCCGCCCCCCCCGGGCCGCGGGACAAATTAGCAAGCGTTGACCGGTCCGCAGCTACAAAAAGGTTGGGGACCACTGCAATAGAGTGAACATGAGAGCGGTGGTTTGTACTTTATTTTTATGAATACACACGTTAACAGTGCAATTTTAATTGTTAATGATTTGCAGTTATGAGAAAAAAAATCGAAGTTATGGCGAGCAGAACATTTGTATTTCTACTATTTTCTCAAAAATACGCTTTGAGGCTATAAAGTGTGAATCAGACAAAGTAATGTATAAATAATTCGATTCCTAAAACAATCAAAGAGATGGATGATTTTATTGATCAACGTCAATCCATCCATCCATCCATTTTCTACCACTTGTACCTACTCAGTGGCCTAGTGGTTAGAGTGTCCACCCTGAGATCGGTAGGTTGGGAGTTGAAACATACATATAAACATATAAAAAATGGGACCCATTACCTCCCTGCTTGGCACTCAGCATCAGGGGTTGGAATTGGGGGTTAAAGGGGAACATTATCAGCAGACCTATGTAAGCGTCAATATATACCTTGATGTTGCAAGAAAAAGACCATATGTTTTTTTAATCGATTTCCGAACTCTAAAAGGGTGAATTTGGCGATTTAAACGCCTTTCAATTGTTCGCCTGTCGGAGCAACGACCTTTCACCCGTGACGTCACATCAGGAAGCGACCCGCCATTTTCTCAAACACATTACACACACCAAGTCAAATCAGCTCTGTTATTTTCCGTTTTTTCGGTATGTTGTCGGAGGGTGTAACAACACCAACAGAGACGGATTCAAGTTGCAACAGTGGTCAAAAGATGCGAAAGTCCCTCGTTTGTTCGGCACACTTTACCGACGACAGCTATGCTACGACAGAGATGGTAAGAATGTGTGGATATCCTGCGACACTCAAAGCAGGTGCATTTCCAACGATAAAGTCAACGAAATCACAAAGGTGAGTTTTGTGTATGTTATTGACTTACGTGGAGTGTGCTAATCAGACATGTTTGGTCACGGCATGACTGCAAGCTAATCGATGCTAACATGCTATTTAGGCTAGCTGTAAGTACATATTGCATCATAATGCCTCATTTTCAGCTTTTCCCTCCACCCACATTTAATGCCAAACAAACACATACCAATCATTGGTTAGAAGGCGTTTGCCGAATTCGTCCGCGCTTCCTCCCATGCCGCTGTCTGTCGTGATATGGCTCAAAAGCTTCTGTTTGTTCTTTAATTTCGTTTTCGGTACCTGCCTCCACACGCCAACCACCCGTTTCAATACATGCGTAATCTGTTGATTCGCTTACGGCGCTGAAATCTAAGCCTGAATCCGAGCTAATATCGCTATACCTTTCTGTGCTATCTGCCATGTTTGTTTCTGTGTGGTCACAGGATAATGGACGGGTGGATATAACGATGGTTAAATCAGGCACTTTGAAGCCGTTTTTCGGGACATTGAGTGATGGGTAAAATTTTGAGAAAAACTTCAAAAAATAAAATAAGCCACTGGGAAATGATTTTTATTGGTTTCAACCCTTCAGAAATTGTGATATGTTCCCCTTTAAATCAGCATAAATGATTCCCGGGCGCGGCACCGCTGCTGCCCACTGCTCCCCTCACCTCCCAGGGGGTGATCAAGGGGATGGGTCAAATGCAGAGGACAAATTTCACCAGACTTAGCGTGTGTGTGACAATCATTGCTACTTTAACTTGTACCTTTCAGGGTCACGGGGGTGCTGGAGCCTATCTCAACTGCATTCGGGCGGAGGGCGGGGTACACCCTAGACAAGTCACCACCTCATCGCAGGTTATTGTTTAACAGATGGCACCAATTCATGTGTTACAATAATCAGTTTGTTTGACTTGATCTGGACTCAAACTGGATTCCCCTCCGTGCCCAAAAGACGCTTGGAAGATGTGGGCCACAGTGTGTCACATTTGCTGACCCGGCCGTGAAGTACAGTCAACATGATCGCTCCTCTCGCTAGCTGTTATTGATCAAACATCACTATGCATAATAAAAGTAAACAGACTCAAAATAATCCAGAAAGTCATGGAGAGGTGTAGCAATAAAGCCCTTAAATAAAATTCTATGAAACACAACGCTATATTTTATAGTTCGGTAGGTGAAATTCAATTAAGAAAAATACAATTAAAAAGGTCAGAAAACTAGCTAATTTCTGTTCATGACATGTTACCTTTAGTGAATACAACTGTGCAAGCTCGTAAAGAAACCACGACCGTATATGATACAAAACAGGATACAAAGTAATTGATTTGAGTTGGAGTGTCCAACAGTGACATGTCAGTGTGTGATGTTAAGTACTTGTGATATTTGGAGTAAATGTGACATTTTACACTTACTTAAACTCCCACAAAACCTTTGAAAGCAGGCCTTTCAAGTGCACTTGACTATTTCAATTGAGCACTACTATGTAAAAAAGGTTCGGAACACTCACTTCTGCTAGTTTCTCCAAGAACAAACACTTTGAAAAGACAAGGTTTTTTTAAGCATTAAGCTGTCAAAATGTCAAGGAAAATGTTTTAACGAAGCAAAGACACCAACAGACTTGCATGCAACCTTCAAACTAATTCACGTTTACTGTTTTTGCCATCTTTGTTTATCATCCGCCAAGGGGGAACGTACGGCATGTGGTCATAAAACAAGCAAGGTAAGCCACTTACTCATTTGAATAGGATTTAGAGGCAGTACATTTTCTTTGTAATGCACATCTGCGGGACATTTTAGAGAAACCCATCCAATAACCAGGATCACCAATTTCATGTCTGCCATTCCACAAGCCCAGAAGTCCACATTGTCATCTGCTACTTATCAAATTTGGCGATGATACTCAAGCGTGACCGAAGCAGGCAGACGTTCAATGCTTTGTTTTGAACACATTGGCAGTCCTTCTGTATTGTGCTTTCTCCCATCTTGGCTAAAATTATTGTTTAATATGACACTGGCATTGAAACAAAAATTTTGATTGATTATACATCATGCCATTTTTTTAAATAACTGTTGGACCAGCATGGCTTAGATGTGTCACATGTACACATAGTATATTGTATTAATGATTATATACATATACACATAGTATATTGTATTAATGATTATATACATATACATATAGTATATTGTATTGATTGTACATACATACAGTACATACATACATATATTATATATTAATGTGAATGTGCACACAGATGTGTGTGTACACATACATATATAAGTGCACACACACACATGTATATAAACATACTGTACACAGACATGTACAGTTTACAAGTTTATTCACAATACCATATAACATTTACAATAGTGGTGAATATCATCATTTAAAGATGTTAGTACGTGAAAGGGTCCCCCAAATAAGCTAGAAGACGCTTTTGACAGGGGGTCCAAAGGACAATATATACATGGAAAGACTAAACATAGTAGCAAGCACAACAACAAAAAACAAAAACAAAACAACAACAAAGCTATATGATAAACACAAGATAATAGTACTAAAGCAAGCATACACATACATACAAACATACATACATACATACATACATTCAACCATGCAAAACCCAACAGTAGTCTACCCCACACGAGGCATTAAAGATAGGTGGTTAATATGTAATTTTTCAGTTTCTTTTTGAAGTTGGAGAATGAAAACAGCATCTTGAGGCTCTCATTAAGCTGGTTCAAAATCTTTGGTCCCCTTCATACGACAATGTGAGCGGTACAAGCCAGTAAACGATGTTTACCTGTTATCAGATCTAAGTTAGGAGTGTTGTGGGCATGCTGGGGATGGTAGATAGGAACCAAACTACAGAGCCTAAGATTCAGCTTGTAAATGACTTGATAGGTTAAACAAGCATTTTGATAAATATTGAACTCTGTCAGTCTTAGGAGATGATATTTATGAAATAGATGACGAGTGGGGGCATTAAACTTGGACCATGACAGGGCCCGTATCATTTTCTTTTGCATGGATTCTAATTTGTGAAGGTAGATAGGGAAGGTGTTACACCAGATGAGTGCATATATGCATATAAACAGACATGTATAGAAGTATATACACAGACATTTACTGTATATACGCATGTACTGAACACAGACATGTATACAAGTATATACATGCACCTGTATATACATACATATACGTACATACGTACAGTACATACGTATACAAGGTATATGGTATTAATGCCGCATTTTAGAAACATCTATTACTTTAACATACATAAATAATCTATGTTTGGACATTTGTCCATCAATTCAATAATACTTCACGTTTTAATCATGATGCATTACAGAATTGATCATATTTCCACCTCTACTAAGAGATTTAACAATACATATAATAGTACATTCGTATCGGAATATGATTTTTTTTTTTTTCAACAGAACATGCACTATCACTACTCAAACCATCACTTATATAAGAGACTTTCCTTCATTTTCAATCAAATTGAGTTGTTTATTTCAAACATGCATGCAGTTATCTGAGGGTCTACATGTCATTTCAAAGTATTCCATGTTTGACTCCACCAAAGGTGTCAAGTCTCCAACTGAAACAGTGATGTGACCAATAGATGTGACTAATGGCCACAGGGGACATATAGAGTAGTGAGATCATTGTTCTGGACTTCCTCCAGCATGTTGCTTGGTTTTGTCGCCTGACAATAATGGAGGGAAGGAAGTGTGAATTACTCAGTTGTTCCTCACTGCGCTTGAGGAAAGAAGGCAACACTACGCTCGAGGTCATTCCATGTCTTCCCTTAAAACGGGTTTTGTTGTGCCACTCACAGAGATGACGTGAGGAAAGCATAAGTACCGCATTAACAGTCCAAGAATGACTCACTTTTTTCTTACAAGGACATTTTCTATTGTGTTTGCGGAAAGCTGCCCACTGGGTTTGGTCAAATAATAATGTGTAATGTTTATTCTGGTTTGAAGCAACAGTAAGGAATTAGTCACGATTCCATACAATAACAAAATTGACTGGCGATACAGCGTCAAGTCTTGGAATAAACTTTCATTTTTGTCTGTTGAACACGCAAAGCACACAAAACTAAGCAAAAACACCAGAGCTAGCACAGTGAGTGAGATGTGAAGTGAAGTGAATTATATTTATATAGCGCTTTTCTCTAGTGACTCAAAGCGCTTTACATAGTGAAACCCAATATCTAAGTTCCATTTAAACCAGTGTGGGTGGCACCCGGAGCAGGTGGGTAAAACGCCTTGCCCAAGGACGCAACGGCAGTGACTAGGATGGCGGAAGCGGGAATCGAACCTGCAACCCTCAAGTTGCTGGCACGGCCACTCTACCAACCGAGCTATGCCGCCCCATGTGAGATGCTTCAAGTGCAAACAACGAGCCAGCTAAATTTGTGTTCAAATAATTAAATTTCCCTTAAAAAGATTTAACATTGGAGGCGATCAATATTAGAACTCAAGTAAAACACTACACGGAATTGTTCTAACCAGTAATATTGATTGATTGAAACTTTTATTAGTAGATTGCACAGTACAGTACATATTACATACAATTGACTACTAAATGATAACACCAAAATAAGTTGTTCAACTTGTTTAAGTCGGGGTCCACGTTAACCAATTCATGGTAAGCATGATTAGCACTTACACTGCTGCTAACCAAACTTCAGAACAAACAAAATAAGATGCTAATTAACAAATGACAAAAAGTCAATTAAATCAGACTCCAAACAATGTTGCCTTTAAAAAAAGGACACTCCAAGGCACATTATTCAAAATCAGGGTTTTTTAACCTTTTTGACCTTAGGGCCCAATCCAGAGAGGCCTGGAGCCAACTAAATATTGACACTGACTGGATTAAAAGTTAAAGTACCAATTATTGTCACACACACACTAGGTGTGGCGAAATTTGTCCTCTGCATTTGACCCATCACCTAGATCAGTGGTTCTTAACCTTTTTTCAGTGATGTACCCCCTGTCAACATGTTTTTAATTCAAGTACCCCCTAATCACAGCAAAGCATTTTTGGTTGAAAAAAGAGATAAAGAAGTAAAATACAGCACTATGTCATCAGTTTCTGATTTATTAAATTGTATAACAGTGCAAAATATTGCTCATTTGTAGTGGTCTTTCTTCAACTATTTGGAAAAAAAGATATAAAAATAACTAAAAACGTGTTGAAAAATAAACAAGTGATTCAATTATAAATAAATATTTCTCCACATAGAAGTAATCATCAACTTAAAGTGCCCTCTTTGGGGATTGTAATAGAGATCCATCTGGATTCTTCAACTTAATTCTAAACATTTCTTCACAAAAAAATAAATCTTTAACATCAATATTTATGGAACATGTCCACAAAAAAAATCTCGTCACGTCCGTTGTGTCCTTGAGCAAGACACTTCACCCTTGCTCCTGATGGGTCCTGGTTAGGGCCTTGCATCGCATCTCCCGCCATCAGTGTGTGAATTTGTAAATAGTGTCAAAGCGCTTTGAGTACTTTGAAGGTAGAAAAGCGCTACACAAGTATAACCCATTTAATAACATATGTATCTTAAATAAACTGTCAGTAAAATTTAAGTGCAAATTAAAATACAGTTTCCCCATTTTAGGCATATTTTTTGCACTTAAACTTCTATGACTGTAGCTCCAGTCTTCCTTTGTTTAATATGATCATTACTTTCAAAAGTGTATTACAACTGAGTACTGCTGCAGAGTTTACAGACCACAGCTGAGAAACAGATATATTTTGGCGGCGCTCTGGGAGTGCTGGATATCCCCAATGGACCCTGACCCGATGGTTACAAAACACTAGGGCTGCGAATCCTTGGGTGTCCCACGATTCGAATCAATATCAATTCTTGGGGTCACGATTCGATTCAAAACCGATTTTTTTTCAATTCAACACGATTCTCAATTCAAAAACGATTTTTTTTACCGATTTAAAGGATTCTGTATTGATTCAATACATAGATTTCAGCAGGATCTACCCCAGTCTGCTGACATGCTAGCAGAGTAGTAGATTTTTGTAAAAAGCTTTTTCGATTGTAAAGGACAATGTTTTATCAACTGATTGCAATAATGTAAATTTGTTTGAACTATTAAAGGAAGCAAAAATATGACTTATTTTATCTTTGTGAAAACATTGGACACAGTGTGTTGTCCAGCTTATGAGATGCCATGCAAGTGTAAGCCACTGTGACACTATTGTTCTTTTTTTTATTTTTATAAATGTCTAATGATGGATTTTTAATCACTGCTATGCTGAAATTATAACTAATATTGATACTGTTGTTGATAATATTCATTTTTGTTTCACTACTTTTGGTTTGTTCTGTGTGGTGTTTGTGTCTCCTCTCAATTGTTCTGTTTATTGCAGTTCTGAGTGTTGCTGGGTCAGGTTTGGTTTTGGAATTGGATTGCATTGTTATGGTATTGCTGTGTAGTGGTTTGTTGGATTGATAAAAAAAAAAGAAAATGAAATCGATTTTTTTAAATGAGATTCTGAATTGCACAACATGAGAATCGCGATTCATATTCGAATCGATTTTTTCCCACACCCCTACAAAACACGGATCTAAATTACAGTTGTGTCACTCCAATAGGATGTGATCAAAATGCTTGGAAATACATGCTAGCATACATGCAATACAAATATCTGCTATGTTCTATAATCAGACAAATGATCAATGAGTTATGGACAATTAGTTGATAAGTCTCACCTGTGTCCCTCCAATAGTGGCTCAATAGTGAATCTTTTAAACCAATCTTGCTCATATTTTACACACGTGCTTTCAGAACCCAAAAGTTGTGTATCAAATTCCGTGGCTATCTGGCTCAACACCCGACAGTTACTGTGGGTGTTTTGTAAAATGCATCGAGCTTTGTGAGAAATGTCAAGTCCTTCTCTTAGGGCCAAATTGGAGGGTTTGACGACAGCGTCAAAATATGGCCTATTGGTCAGAAAAATAAGTCTTTAAATAAAAAAAGGGCAACATATTATGGGATGCATGTTTTGACAAAGTTTCACCCATTTTTTGAAGAGTATAAGCATACACCATTTTTTTCCACATGACACACAAGTCAAAGTGAAGGCAATCAACATAACTTGAAGTAAACACTGGAGCAAAACTACACAACACTGAATAATATTGCTCTTAAAGGCCTACTGAAAGCCACTACTAGCGACCACGCAGTCTGATAGTTTATATATCAATGATGAAATATTAACATTGCAACACATGACAATACGGCCGCTTTAGTTTACTAAATTGCAGTTTAAAATTTCCCGTGAGGTATCCTGTTTATAACGTCGCGGAATAATGACGCTTATGTTGACACGTGCTTGTGACGTTATTGGTTGGAGGGGACATTTCAGCCCAGCACCACACACGGCTAAAAGTCGTCTCTTTTCATCGCATAATTACACAGTATTCTGGACATCTGTGTTGCTGAATCTTTTGCAATTTGTTCAATTAATAATGGAGACGTCAAAGAAGAATGCTGTTGTTGGAAAGCGGTGGATTGCAGCTGCCTTTAGCAACCAAAACATATCCGGTGTTTCTTTGTTTGTTGTGAAGCTTTAACACAGAGCGGTCAAGCGAACATGTTTCTCTACCACATGTCAATCAATTGTGATATTAAGTCTGCTCTTACCGGAGACTGGAGCGGGTTATGCGACCTCCTGCAGTTGCTATCCAAAAGGCAGCTGTGATCTTGGCTCCTCCATGGCTTCTCTCAGAGACACTGGCGTTCACCTCAGCCCTCCGACTTTCAGGTATGACTTTATAATCTCACTAAAACACTATTAACACAATAAGCAGATAAGGGATTTTCCGGAATTATCCTAGTAAATGTGTCCAATAACATCTGAATCGCTCCCACTGCCGTCACCTGGAGCCGTCGCCTTTTCTTTATTTTCTTTTTTTCAGTGCTTTACTCTAACTTTCCTCATCCACGAATCTTTCATCCTCGCTCAAATTAATAGGGAAATCGTCGCTTTCTCGGTCCAAATTGCTTTTACTGCTGGTGGCTCACATTATAAACAATGTGAGGATGTGAGGAGCCATCACACCGTGACGTCACACGCACATCGTCTGCTACTTCCGGTACAGGCAAGGCTTTTTTTTTAGCGACCAAAAGTTATCGTCAATGTTCTCTACTAAATCTTTTCAGCAAAAATATGGCAATATCACAAAATGATCAAGTATGACAAATAGAATGGACCTGCTATCCCCGTTTAAATAAGAAAATCTTGTTTCAGTAGGCCTTTAATGCATAAAAATGTGGGATGCTAATGTGTTAACAAAATTTGACCAACATAACTGCCTAGCAATTTCAAACAAGATGTCAAGGATGGTCCAATTACATTATACACAAAAGTTGCAGATCTAGGATTGCCTTAGAAATCACAAAGATGCGTTTTTTTTGTATTACAGAGGCAGAGTAATGATTAAATATTCCCTCTTAAGGTCAAAGTACTACTTCTAGTACATTTCAGTTTATGATTAAATAAATCATTGAGGATCAACTTACTGGTCATCAAATTCTACACATGCGTGTCACACTGTTTTCTATACGAGGAAGTGTAAGTCACAGCCGTGGTATGTAGCACCACTATGACTTTTGTGAGGGCGGATGGATCGTGAGTCACTTGAACAGCATAATGAGTGGACTGAAAGAAGGGAAGAAGACCACAAAAACAAATTGATGAGAAAACACTTTCACACCTCTAGAGAGAACAAAGAAAGGAAAGTGAGCAGAGAACTGAATCATGACGATGCTACACCAACAAAGTATGCTAAGGGCCTTGCAGAAAGGATATTTCCTGGAATAATTTGTGCTGAGCATTAAGTGACTCATTAAGGACAGTGAAAATACACAGAGAGCACAAGCAGGTTTAAAGAGAGAAACCTATAAAAGTGCAACAGAGGGGAGAAAAAAAAAATGGGCAATAAAAGGGAGTTTGTTAGCGTGAAGCTCCACAAAGCAAGAATCAATGAGGACCAGCAGGTCCACTCAATGCCCCTCATTGCTCTGCAATGCAACTAATTGTGACTTGATTACCACAGCTTTGGACTGCCAGACTCAGAATGCCTTCATCAGCCACGGCCCACAGAAAACACTGCAACACCCCGCAGGCCCAAGACAATTGTCCTTTGGATTTACAATCAAGAAAAACAGTTCCTGTCTTAGTTTAACATAGTCCATAGTTAACAGTGGAAAATGTACTGTAAAACATGTCATGCCATGCAACACCATGTTCCATTAGGGCAAAATGATGAAGGTACCATCGTAACATGCATGGGCATCGAATGTCATGTGAATTGCTATCGATATTTCAGGATTGTGACAAAAATGATCACCGTAGTCTATTTTTGTCTTGATAGCCATTTATTATACTCTTTATCGAGATAAGGGATGAGCTAGCGTTGGGGCTCAAGACCACTGACATAAGCTAGTAAGTATAAAATAAAGTCTCTAACTTGCACCTGGTTAAAAAAAACCTTGCGAGTAACAAATGGTCAATGTTCAGCATTTGTATCTACTTCTGCATGTAACTTATAATGTCTTGATTATAATGAATCCGAAAGTGGGCTATTACCTATTATTTTGATAAAACATCAGCGCCCCTCGCGATCCCAAAGGAAATAAGCGGTAGTAAAATGGATGGATGAATGGATGGATGGATTCAAGACAAAGCATCATAAAAGCTTCCAAAATACAATTAAATGCATAAACACTTTCCTGAACAATTCCATAAAGACACATTTTTCGAAAGGATATTTAGTACCAAACAGGGATCTACAGTATCCCAGTAAGTATAAAGTACCACAGTACTAATGAATTAAAAAAGGTACTATACTGCCTTTGAAAAACACAGGTCCTTTTTCATGGACATGATTGCGCGCCGTGGTGACGTTGCTGCTAATATTAGCCGAGGCACATGTAAGTCGACACATGTAAGTCGACACATGTAAGTCGACACATGTAAGTCGACACATGTAAGTCGACACATGTAAGTCGACATGTAAGTCGACACATGTAAGTCGACACATGTAAGTCGACACATGTAAGTCGACACATGTAAGTCGACACATGTAAGTCGACACATGTAAGTCGACACATGTAAGTCGACATGTAAGTCGACACATGTAAGTCGACACATGTAAGTCGACACATGTAAGTCGACACATGTAAGTCGACACATGTAAGTCGACATGTAAGTCGACACATGTAAGTCGACACATGTAAGTCGACACATGTAAGTCGACACATGTAAGTCGACACATGTAAGTCGACACATGTAAGTCGACACATGTAAGTCGACACATGTAAGTCGACACATGTAAGTCGACACATGTAAGTCGACACATGTAAGTCGACACATGTAAGTCGACACATGTAAGTCGACACATGTAAGTCGACACATGTAAGTCGACACATGTAAGTCGACACATGTAAGTCGACACATGTAAGTCAACAGCATGGACACAGAAAAGGAAGAATGGACATAGTTTTGCTTAAAAACAGCGATATGGATGAAGTGGTCCCCTTTACTTTGAAAAGTATCAGAAATACATTTTGGTACTGGTACCTATACCAATATCAAGATATCAGTATCGGTACAACAGTAGTCCCAAACCACAACAAGACATGATTCTCTCCAAAATGTTCTGAACCCTTTTTAGCCATGCTAGTAATATGGCAAATGTATTTTCTTAAAATTGTAACTCCATTATCAAAAAAACGTCCACTTCACTCTGTTTATGTTTCAACACAAGTTTTTTTTAAATTAATTCTATGTAATTACAGATTTTTTTTTAATAATATTTGAACTTCTTTTATGGATTGATTATATATATACATTATGCCATGAACTTCTGCTTGCCCTGCCGGGATCAGCGTCTTGGGCTTTGTGTCTGGGGCCCCCGGGTCCCGCCACCCACCCCTTCCGGAGACCCGTCTTGTCTGCTGGGTCTAGCCCCCGGGTCTATTGTGGCACCTCGGTGCGTTGCATGGTATTCTGCGGTCTTGCATGGCGGCCAGCTGCTGGGGCAGTGACCTTGAGTGTCGGCATGTTTGTGATCTCCTCCTCCCCCCCTCTTTTGACAGGGGGTGGATCCCATCGGTGTGGTCCCTGCAGGTGGGGCAAGAGGTGCCTGTGGCCCCGTGATGGGCGGTCCTGCTGCAGCCGACATGAGTGATGGGCGCCCTGCGTGCTCTCCTGCAGCGGTTGGGCTCATTGGCAACAGGTTGATTGTGGGGCAGGGCAGTCATCCCTTCCAGCTGTTGGCAATTTAGTGTTGCCAATCAACCTATCCCCAGGTGCATGTCTTTGGAGGTGGGAGGGGCCTATCCCCAGGTGCATGTCTTTGGAGGTGGGAGGGGCCTATCCCCAGGTGCATGTTTTTGGAGGTGGGAGGAAGCCGGAGTACCCAGAGGGAACCCACTGGGTCATGAGGAGAACAAAAAAACTCCACTCCACACAGAAAGATCCCGGGCCTCGTATCGAAACCAGGACCTTGGTATTGTTAGGGACACGTACTAATCCTAGTGCGAGATGGGAGACAAATATGTAGGACATACAAACACATATGCACACAATTATTCAGACATAAATATATCTGCTCGCACATACATACACATAGGGCTGGGCGATATATCGTTAGTTTGTCTCTGTGCAATATAGAAAATGGCTATATCGTGATATTCGAGTATACGTTCTCACGCAGTTGCTTTTAGCTGCGGGCAATAAACTGCATGCCTTTCCTACTCTTTCTTGTCTCTCCTTCTCACAGAGACGTAAAACAAACGCACCTTTTTACTTACGTCACGCGTGGAACGTCACACGCCCTCCCCGAGCAGAGAGGTGGCGACACGGGTAACATTATGGATTGAACTATGGATTGAACTTTCACAGTATCATGTTAGACCCGCTCGACATCCATTGCTTTCGGTCCCCTAGAGGGGGGGGGGTTGCCCACATCTGAGGTCCTCTCCAAGGTTTCTCATAGTCAGCATTGTCACTGGCGTCCCACTGGATGTGAATTCTCCCTGCCCACTGGGTGTGAGTTTTCCTTGCCCTTTTGTGGGTTCTTCCGAGGATGTTGTAGTCGTAATGATTTGTGCAGTCCTTTGAGACATTTGTGATTTGGGGCTATATAAATAAACATTGATTGATTGATTGATTGATTGATTAGCTGTGATGCTAACGGTGTGTTGTGAGTGGTAATACGAGAGAGAATAGGTGCAAATCTGGTAACAAATGGAGGAAGAATTAATGGGAACATGTTGAACATTTATACGGCAGAAGCTTTGCTACAAAAAGTAGCAGCACTGCTAATTTGTAGCATCATTTTAAAAGTCACCCGCGAGAGAATGAAGAGTGCTTCAAACATTTCCGTCCGGTGCCACACCCACAAAAGACCAAAGCAACTATTTCCACAACATTGTAGGACATAGGGCTTCACGGTGGCAGAGGGGTTAGTGCGTCTGCCTCACAATACGAAAGTCCTGAGTAGTCAGGGTTCAATCCCGGGCTCGGGATCTTTCTGTGTGGAGTTTGCATGTTCTCCCCGTGACTGCGTGGGTTCCCTCGTACTCCGGCTTCCTCCCACCTCCAAAGACATGCACCTGGGGATAGGTTGATTGGCAACACTAAATGGTCCCTAGTGAGTGAATGTTGTCTGTCTATCTGTGTTGGCCCTGTGATGAGGTGGCGACTTGTCCAGGGTGTACCCCGCCTTCCGCCCGATTGTAGCTGAGATAGGCGCCAGCGCCCCCCGCGACCCCAAAAGGGAATAAGCGGTAGGAAATGGATGGATGGATGGATTGTAGGACATATACGGTTTGATATGCAGCTCATTTTTATGTAACACGTATTGAAATATCTTGTGTGACATCATGCACAATAAGTGCACGTAGTTTTCGTAGTTTTTAACTATTGAAGTGGCGTTCTGTACAAAAAGTGTTGTTTTGATATGTCATCTTAGTGACATCATGCACAAAAGTGCACTAATAGCTTGTTTTAAAATGTCTCTGACAATCTTGCACTTTCTGTTTTGAAATGACATGAACGTTTGTGCCACTGCTTAATAACTGTTTAATAAATACAGTTTTGGTCAATTGACTTAGTTGTGATTTCCCTCTCTGCATAAAAGTTTAAAAGTAGCATATATGAATGCAGTATGAAGAAGGATGTTTGAATGTAGACACATAGAATCATCATACTGTTGTGATTATATGCATCAAGTGTTTATTCAAGGTTAAGGCAAAAATTGAGATATATTTTGTTTGATTGATTGATTGATACTTTTATTAGTAGATTGCACAGTACAGTACATATTCCGTACAATTGACCACTAAATGGTAACACCCCAATAAGTTTTTCAACTTGTTTAAGTCGGGGTCCACGTTAATCAATTCATTGTGTATCGCGATATGGCCTAAAAATATCGAGATATTAAAAAAAGGCCTTATCGCCCAGCCCTACATACACAAATACAGTACATATTATTATTAGTATTATTATTGCTCCATTTGTAGTGCAATAATGTTCCTTGTCATTTCTGTGTTTTTACTATTTACTTCACCAACTGTTTTTTATCATATATTTGTACATATTGTGTTTGTTGTGTTCTGTTGTTTTTGTGGTTGTCTCGGTCTAATCCCCGCAATTTCCCCCTCAGTCTTCCTTGTTTTTCTTCTTTTTATAAACATTGTAAACAAAGTCAAATACAAATAAGGCAACAATGAGAAGCATCCCGCACTTCTCTCTTGTAAAGTAAATATGTACAGCAGATACATGCATGTACATCAACAATATTATTGCCTGCATGGCTGGACAGGACAACAAACAAAATTATTGTTATTATTATGATAATTGAACTTCGAACAACTTTTTCATGGAAATGTATTCATACACTATATATTTAAATCCTAAAAAACGTTTGCTTTATTCAGGTATTTCAACTTCTACCCCATAATTTTAGTCTTTATCATAGGATTCATTTGTTTTTTTATTTTATTGTGTAAAGAACATGAATTATTGTTTTTTAAAGTATACTGCATAGCAGATGGAGAAATATTCAGAAAAACATTTTCACACGAGCTAAGTTTAGTTATGTTTACGGGAAAATTTATTCAAGAAAATGCTCTGAACTCCCGTTTCCATGCCAGCGTGGTACTAGGCAGAATAATGCTGCCATGGAGGATTGTGTCATAGATACTAACAAAAAAAAGGTACTGGCTAAAATTCCCGAGACTGTGGTGTCATTCGCTGTTCTGTAGACGTACTTGCCAACCTTGAGACCTCCGATTTCGGGAGGTGGGGGGCGTGGTTAAGAGGGGAGGAGTATATTTACAGCTATCCATCCATCCATGTTCTACCGCTAATTTCCTTTGGGGTCGCTGGTGCCTATCTCCGCTACAATCGGGCGGAAGGCGGGGTACACCCTGGACAAGTCGCCACTATGTGTAGAAATCTTTATTTATAATTGAATCACTTGTTTATTTTTCAACAAGTTTTTAGTTATTTTTATATCTTTTTTTCCAAATAGTTCAAGAAAGACCACTACAAATGAGCAATATTTTGCACTGTTATACAATTTAATAAATCAGAAACTAATGACATAGTGCTGTATTTTACTTATTTGTATATTTTTTTTCAACCAAAAATGCTTTGCTCTGATTAGGGGGTACTTGAATTAAAAAAATGTTCACAGGGGGTACATCTCTGAAAAAAGGTAGAGAACCACTGCTCTAAAAGCCGTAAATGTTATTGTCACATATGCATGTACAGTAGATGGCAGTATTGTCCTGTTTAAGAGAGTCACAACATTGCTGTTTACGGCAGACGAACTGCTTTACGGTAGACGAAAACGTGACTGCTGTTGTTGTGTGTTGTTGCCGCGCTGGGAGGACGTTAATGAGACTGCCTAACAATAAACCCACATAAGAAACAAAGAACTCGCCCTCAATCATTCTACAGTTATAACGTCATTGGGCAGACACTCTGTTTATATTGTGGGAAAGCGGACGTGAAAACAGGCTGTCGACACATCACTCGGGTCCGCATGGAGCTGTAGGGGGCGTGGCCTACAGCTCTGCCTGAATTTCGGGAGATTTTCGGGAGAAAATTTGTCCCGGGAGGTTTTCGGGAAAGGCGCTGAATTTCGGGAGTCTCCCGGAGAATCCGGGAGGGTTGGCAAGTATGTCTTTAGATGGCAAACCAGTTGATTGAATCAACAGCGTCTCTGCCGTTAGCAGTTTCGCAGTCCATTCGGTTTTGCCTCAACTCCTTCAAAACAGGGTTAGTGGTAACACTGTAGTACTGTAAACCAGAACAATATTATGCGTCATTGTGCATCGACACTAAAGAAGAGGGAACTATCAAGGTACTGATCGCATTTTGAAATAATAAAAACATAGAAAAGGTAAGGTGCTCTTTACAAACAAACACAAATCTTAAGTAAAAAAACTGTATCCAAGATAAAGTTGTTTAGAACCGTCAGAGCTCCGACGGAGTAAAAAAGACAACACAACAAGTTTCAACTGAAAGCCACTGGAACACTGTTTTGGATGCGGGTGCCGGGAAGCCTCACACATGTCACTGCATGCCAAGCGATCACCCTCCACTTCACTTTCCCTCTTTTCTATAATCCAGCAGGAATGAAGAGGAGTGGCGCCTTGTTTTCTGCACATACTGAGACTCCCAATCAAAAGCTCGATTCAGACCTGAGCCGCTCATTAGGAGTCTCTCCGTTCTTTACTGTCATTTTCATACTCATTGCTAGTGAGCTCCTCGTTACAGACCATCCTTAACCAGGTGATATATATTGCATCCTCGGGGGGGTTTTATGGTTACTATGACAACCAGTTTCACCTACGCCATCTTGGTTGTACTGTATAACCATTATCTGCTACTAAACACAGTCACTCAAACGATAGCAAAAGGAGAGAAAAAAAAAAGGTAAATGAAATAGTGATAGTTCATAACAATGGTGTTGACATGACAAAAACATTGATTTCAAGTTTGTGAATCTTTGGTACATTTTGTACAGTATGGATACCAAAAAAAATCCAATGTACAGTACAGGCCAAACATTTGGAAACATCTTCCCTCATTCAATGTGTTTTCTTTATTTTCATGACTATTTACATCGTAGATTGTCACTGGAGGAGTTATGTACTTAACGAAGAAAGGTGAAATAACAGGAAACATGTTTTATATTCTAGCTTCTTCAAAATAGCCACCCTTTGCTCTGATTACTGTTTTGCACTCTCTTGGCATTCTCTCGGTAAGCCTTAAGCACACCTGTGAAGTGAAAACCATTTCAGGTGACAACCTCTGGAAGCTCATGGAGAGAATGCCAAGAGTGAGCATAAAAGTAATCAGAGCAAAGGGTGGCTATTTTGAAAAAACTAGAATATAAAATGTTTTCTGTTATTTCACCTTTTTTTGTTAAACACATAACTCCACATGTTCATTAATAGTTTTGATGCCTTCAGTGGAAAAGTAAATAGTTATGAAAATAAAGAAAACGCATTGAATGAGAATGTCTGTCCAAACTTTTGGCCTGTATTGTAGGTCAAAATATGCTGGGCTATCTGAACAAAACATCCACATCTTAGCTTTGTGTTAGAGCTGATGAAGCAAATAGGTGTATTATGTATCTAATAGTATATCATTAGATAGTCATGCATTCCAGTGTTTCCCAGAGATTACCAATATACTTGTGGCGTTGGGGGCGTTGCATAATGGCCAATAATGCATATATTTTCTTTAAAAAGGCTAAAAATTGTTTTACATGCATTTAAAAATAAATCTGTTTTATTAATTTCTTATATCGTTTTGCTCCATTTTGCAATTGTTGCTGCTTATTTTATAACTTCAATGTAACAAAAGCTGGACTTTGTAGACCCCTGGTTTATTTACTTATGCCCTCCTTAAATGTTGAAAGTTAGTTTGCCGAGTATATACAGTCTTAAATTAAAAACAAACAACAACCTAATGTTTATTGAAAGTCTCCACAGCGAAGTCACTTTAAAACCAAGCACAGAAAGGAAAGTACATTATTATACATAAAAAGTACACTTTAATGTAAGAATCATGTTAAATTAACAATACAGTTTGTCATAAACTGAAATTAACAATACAATGATGCAGGATAAAGATCCAATGCTGTTAGTGCTAATAAACAATAGACCAGCTCATTGAAAGGTTAACGGAAACAAGCAGAGCGATCTGGTACAAACGTTCATCAAATTAGATTTTAACGGGGAAAAAAATTGGCATAACAACCGCAAGTCTATTTCTACTGACAGGCATATATTGATCTAGCTCCGTGGAAACTAACACTGATTGCTAACTTTGTACACCTCAAAGAGATCCCTGCAGCACACATGGTCACCGTGTGTGTGTTTTGTGGGAGATGGAAGCACATATATCACCTGGAGGGCAACGTGCTATTAAATATATCACAAAATCTTCAAAATTATATGTTTTTTCTTCTTTTACTTGTGGTGCCCACAAATAAACGAACATATGGGAAAAAAACATTTAATTGTCTCAGGAGTTCTCAAAAAAACTTAACTTGGTAAAGTTTAAAATGAATTAATGCAGGTCTAAGGTTTTCTTATTATAGTATTTTTTTGATCCGTATTTTCAAAGACAGGTGCTTAAAACTGTAAGGGAGGTCCAGCAGCTTGAGTAAAATAAAGAAAAAAAGTCAAACCTGCTAAGCCAGTGTTTCTTAACCCTTGGTCCACCAAAAAATATCTGATCCTGAGCTGTGGTCCGTATGGGCCTTTGGACTCAGTTGTAATACACTTTTCGACCTCTAGTGGCAGCAATTACAGCAATCTTATGTCATACAGAAGTTTCTTAGGTGCAAAAATTATAACTAAATCGGTAAGGTTGTATTTTCATTTGCACTTTGATTTTATTTACAGTTTGAAAAACATATGAATTATTTTTACTATGAATTAAGTTGAAATGTATTTATTGTAGCACAGCTTAATTGTATGTACCGTAAATTACAGACTACAAGCCGCTACATTTTTCCTACGCTTTGTACCATGCGGCTTATAAAACAAGGCAGCTAATTTATAGGTTTTTTCTTCACTAATGGCCACAATGTTTTGAGTATAATAGTTTTCATTAAACCCAAGCAGAGGACAGAAACGGTGTTTTATTGTTTGTGCTATGGGGCCATTTTTTGGAGGAGTTCGCTTACCGCAGGTGCTGCCGGTTGAAAATGTACTTTCTGTTTTCATGCCTTGATTCAAAAGTAAAACAGTCCACAGTGTTTCTGCTTGAAAAGATTCTTAATCCATCACTCCTAGCAAAGTTTGCAAGTGTCACACTTAAACAATTTATACTTTCTAAACCGTCCCATGTGTGATGACTGTAGGAGTGTTTTCATGCATATTTCAACGCAATATCGTAATGTAACGAAGCTAGCGTCGTTAGCATTAGCTAATATGCCAACATGATGTCTACGAGTCTGTGTTAGTGATTATTAACTTAAAATTATATTATTTTTGTATTGTTTCAGTTTCACAATTTCCTTACTAAATTCAGCAAGACGGTACTTCATTGGAGAGCTAGCTTTCGCAGCTAATATGAAAATGACTTCTGTTGTGTTTGATCAGCCGTTTTACTGCCGTGTTACAAACACCTTATGGAAACAATTAAAGTATGTAAATAAACATTTGAAAAAATCTGTCTAAACTTCTTTTACTCTGTACAGTATCTGCGGTTTACAGTCTGGGGGTACGACTTGCATCCCGGTGCGCGCTATAGTCCTTTCTTTGGCAGCATATTTGATTAGAACTGTATTTTTTGTTTGTAATCAACCTGACCTACTCCTTGATAATACTTTTTATTATTAACACATTATTTTATATAATTTGACAGGGTATAGATCAGGGGTCTCAAACTCAATTGACCTGGGGGCCACTGGATGCAGAAACTGGGTGAGGCTGGGCCGCGAGAAAAGATTTCTTAAAAAAACTAGCATGCACTTTTTAATGAATTCACCTTCTATGAATGGCTTTCCCGCTCTAACAACATACTCGCCAAGCCTCACGATTTTTCCAGGAGACTCCTGCATTTCAGTGCACCTCCCGACAATCTACCGGTGCAACCATTCTCCCCAATTTTTCCCAATTTTCACCCGGCCGACATTATTAAGGGCTGCCGTGACTGCACTGCCTTTAACGTCCTCTACAACAGTGGTTCTCAACCTTTTTTCAGTGATGTACCCCCTGTCAACATTTTTTTAATTCAAGTACCCCCTAATCAGAGCAAAGCATTTTTGGTTGAAAAAATAGAGATAAAGAAGTAAAATACAGCACTATGTCATCAGTTTCTGATTTATTAAATTGTATAACAGTGCAAAATATTGCTCATTTGTAGTGGTCTTTCTTCAACTATTTGGGGAAATAAATGATAAATGGGTTGTACTTGTATAGCGCTTTTCTACCTTCAAGGTACTCAAAGCACTTTGACACTACTTCCACATTCACACACACATTCACACACTGATGGAGGGAGCTGCCATGCAAGGCGCTAACCAGCACCCATCAGGAGCAAGGGTGAAGTGTCTTGCTCAGGACACAACGGACGTGACGAGGTTGGTACTAGGTGGGGATTGAACCAGGGACCCTCGGGTTGTGCACGGCCACTCTCCCACTGCGCCACGCCGTCCAATAACTAAAAAACTTGTTGAAAAATAAACAAGTTAGGAAGTGATTCAATTATAAATAAATATTTCTCCACATAGAAGTAATCATCAACTTAAAGTGCCCTCTTTGGGGATTGTAATAGAGATCCATCTGGATTCATCAACTTACTTCTAAATATTTCTTCACAAAAAAATACATCTTTAACATCAATATTTATGGAACATGTCCATAAAAAGTGTAGCTGTCAACACTGAATGTTGGATTGTTGTATTATTTTTCCACAGTTTATGAACTTACATTCATATTTTGTTGAAGTATTATTCAATAAACATATTTTTAACGGATTAATGGATTTTAAATGTTTTTAATAAATCTCACTTGGTGTTGCACCTGTTCGGCATCGTGGTGCCGGGTTTGATTCCCTCGTGGATGCGTCAAATGAACACAGCAAAGGTAAGATATAAACAATTTATTTAACGAAAAGGATCTATGAAACAAAACACTGGTGCTAATAAAAAGGCAAACCAAAGACGCTAGCATAAAAGCTAGGATATACAACAATGAGAACTAAACTGGCACATAGACACATAAAAGAGTAAAACAAAACATACAGCATGAGAGCTGGAATGAACAAATGGCTTAGCGTGAAAAGCTAGCGAGAATGTACGTACGTGACAGAGTGCAGGTGTAACTTGTTGCGTGAAAGCAAATTATGAACCCAGAAAGAATAATGAAAACGGACGGTCTTAAATAGGGAAGTAATCAAAAGTGACAGGTGTGCAGAAACCGTGGTTAGCAGGTGGGATCAATGAGCAACCACGGTGACGTACAAAACAGGAAGTAAGAGTGTAGGAGTGATACAACAACTGGAAGTATAAACAATAATATGTGGTGATCCAAGTAGCGGATCGCAACACTTGGCATGCCTTCAAGTACTTCTAGGTGTTAGCGCACCCCCAAAAGAAGACTACTGCTCCACTACATGTCATGGCACACACATGCTGTATGAGACTTGTGAAGAAGAACGCATGCGGCTGCAAAACGTACTTGATCAACAGCCATACAGGCCACATTGAGGGTGGCCTTATGAACAACTTTAACACTGTTACAAATATGCGCCACACTGTGAACCCACATCAAACAAGAATGACAAACACATTTGGGGAGAATTTCCGCACCCTAACACAACTTAAACACAAGAGAACAAATACCCAGAACAATTTGCAGCCCCATCTCTCCCGGGCTACATACACCACCTCAACCGACGCAAGTAGGGAGGGTGGGGGAGTGGGGGGGTGGTGGTAGCTTGGGTGTGTGTATATTGTATGGAATTGTGGGTATTTCTTCTGTTGAGTTTATGTTGTATTACAGTGCGGATGTTCTCCTGAAATGTGTTTGTCATTCTTGTTTGGTGTGGGTTAACGTTTTGGCACATATTTGTAACAGTGTTAAAGTTTTTTTTACGGCCACCCTCAGTGTAACTTGTGTAGCTGTTGACCAAATATGTCTTGCAACATCACACATTTGTACTCCTCAGCCAAAGGTGACTAACATTTAGGCCTGCACACTGTCTGTACAGCATTCAGAGGACGTCAAGAACATTTCCGCCACAGCACTCCATGATTGTGTAATAGTCGTGATTCTATGGGGACTCTTGTGAAAATCGAGGATATTGGGAAGTATGACGCTGTCAAGTTCTATTCATATTCAACACGCGGGCCGCACACTTTAAATTGTCATATCCAAGTGCGGGCCACAATACAACGTCTCGCGGGCCGCAATTGGCCCGCGGGCTGCATGTTTGAGACCCCTGGTTTAGATAGACGGATAGATGTATAAATAGTACTTTGATTAATTCAGGAGAATCCTGGTAAACTGCAAGTAGGTTAGATATAATTATTGAATACTTTTAAAATCAAGAATAAGATTACTTATTTTAAGATTACTTATCGACCTGGAGTTGAAAAGTTGGGCCCCGAGGTCAAAAAGGTTAAGAAGCACTGGGATTAACTAACCTCAGTTATGCTTAAAGACCTAATTAACAGATTTTTTTGTTCTGACAGACAGTCCTACCATAGCCAGTAAACAAGAAACACCACAAAATAGTTGTTTGGGTAAAAATGAGAGACCATTACTTTATTTTCCGAGGGGGCTGGCTCACAGGGCCACACTTTTAAACCCCCTGGTTTAATCCATTAAAAAGTGCATATTTGAGCCTCTACTTGACAGTGACCTTTCCTTCTACCTGATAGCTAGGGCCCCTCCGTTGGCTGTGCGGTTCAAACTCACGAAGAAGTATGAGCAAATATGTGCTGGCATTAACATGTCAGCGTTTGTGGAAGCTTCGGGTCTCAGGTTTGACTCTCATTCCCAGAATTCAATTTGCACATTCTCGCCGACACCTGCTTGGGAGCACGAAGCATGTGACAGCTCGGCTCACACAACGGCCCTGGATCGAAACGGTTCAAGGAGGAACTGGAGCAGAGAGACTTTGGGGGTAGGGGGCGGATGAGAAGGATTTATCAAGCAGAAAATGGAGAGATGGACAGAAGAAGGAAAAACTTCAGTAGAGCTCAGCATTTTGAGTCAAAGTGAAGAGAAAAAAATGGCATTACCGTATTTTTCGGATTATAAATCACTCCGGAGTATACGTCGCACCGGCCCAAAATGCATAATAAAGAAGGAGTATAAATCGCATTTTTGAGGGATATTTATTTGATAAAACTTAACACCAAGAATAGACATTTGGAAAGCAATTTAAAATAAATAAAGAATAGTGAACAACAGGCTGAATAAGTGTAGGTTATATGAGGCATAAATAAGCAACTGCTATGCTAACCTAACATATTATGGTAAGAGTCATTCAAATAAGTATAACATATAGAACATGCTATACCTTTACCAAACTATCTCTCACTCCTAATCCATAAATCCCATGAAATCTTCTTCCTCGATGTGGCTTCTAAACAAATCTGTCAACTCCAAAGGTATGCGCCGCTTCCTCTTGTCCTTTTCTGCTGCATATTTCACTACGTCCAGCTTGTAATCTGCAGTACATGATCTCCTTTTCGATGCCATTTTTGTTCAGCCCTTCTCAGTTTTTATAAGTTACCGCCAACAATGAAATGATCCATCTTAATAGCTACGGCAGTAGCATATAGCAGTTAGCATTCCATGACCCACAACGCAATTCTGCCATGATCCTCCCCCGCCAAATTCTTATTGATTGACGTGTGTGTGACGATTGCTGACATTTTCTGCGTCTCTTCCACGAATTAGATAAATATTATTATTTGATAGGGGTGTAACGGTACGTGTATTTGTATTGAACCGTTTCGGTACGGGGGTTTCGGTTCGGTACGAGGGTGTATCAAACGAGTTTGTAAACTAAAGTCTTAACAAGCTGCTCTGCTTTCTGCCTCTGTCTGAGCAGTGAGCACCCAGCATTGTCCCGCCCACACAACCATCTGATTGGTTACATACAAAGCCAATCAGAAGTGCTCCGGCGTCGAGATGAGCAGATATGTGTCTAGCAGGTGAGCAGCGGACATCGTACACTCCCCAAATAATAAAAAATTCTTCCCAGTCACAACTATTACAAACATCACTATGAGCCCGTTGACCTTCTAGAAACTTAAACTGCAGCTCAGCTCGCTCATAGTTGAGGGGAAGGCTAATTAGATTTTAGCGTTACCTTAGCTCATTTTGCTGTGTGTGTGTGGGTGTGCATAATAAAAGTCAACTACAGGCTTCCCAAATGCTGTAACAAATGAAGCATGATGAGTTGACTTGAAACTGTTTAATGTTGCACTTTTTATATGTAGAAGAAAGGTTTTGTCATTTTATTAAATCAAAGCAACAACTTGAGGCAGTTTAATGTGGATTAACGTGGGCAGAATTATTATAGTGTTCCCAATGTAAAAAGGGTAAAGCCATTGTTTACAAATTTGGTAAATAAATAACCCAAAAATGTATATTTTGTTGTTTTCTTACTTACTGAAAATGAACCGAACCGTGACCTCTAAACCGAGGTACGTACCGAACCGAAATTTTTGTGTACCGTTACACCCCTATTATTTGATATTGTGTAATCTGCAGTACATGATTTCCCTTTCGATGCCATTTTTGTTCAGCCCTTCTCAGTTTTTATAAGTTACCGGCAACGATGAAATGATCCATTTTAATAGCTACGGCAGTAGCATATAGCATATAGCAGTTAGCATTCCATGACCCACAATGTACTTCTGGCATGACCCTCCCCCGCAGAATTCTTATTGGTTGACGTGTGTGTGACGATTGCTGACATTTTCTGCGTCTCTTCCGCGAATGAGATAAATAATATTATTAGATATTTTACGGTAATGTGTTAATAATTTCACACATAAGCTGCTCCGGAGTATATGTCGCACCCCCAAACTATGAAACTAACTGCGACTTGTAGTCCGAAAAATACGGTAGTCATTTAACAAGAGAGAAACAGTGGATTAAGTTAATTGTGATAAAACAATAATGGCAGTCTGATAACAGTTTGAAAAAAGTGCAGTAAGCCTCAGTCGCAGGGCTGACGCTCTTCTACTAACAAGCTTCTCATGCTAATGGGACCCCCAAACCACCTTAAAGACCCTCAGGGCATGACGAAAGATCAACCCACTCACTTTAGACAAGACTCATTAAGAAACGTAAGAAGAAAAGCTTTGATGCCAAACACGACTCAGGGCTCCATGTTGCTATTCTCCAGTTACTAGGATCAGTTTTTAGTGATTAATACGGGATCACAAGAGGTGTGAGTGTGTGTAAGAAAGAAGGAGTCAAAATGTGGAGACTTGAGCAGATGGAAAATTTAAAAAAGAGAAGAAAGAAAGAAGAGACAAGCTCAACTTTCAAAATGTGTTTAAAGGGTAATTTCACCCTCTTGGAATGTTGCCTATAATTCACAATTCTTATGTAAGACAAGAACATATGTTTTTATTTTTTATGCATTCTAGATATTAAATAAATGCGATCAAAAGTTACAATGCAGCCTAAGGGAGTCACTCTATTCTGCTTATAAAATCCTTTAAAAAGCATCTAAACACCCCTATTAAAGTTGTATATACATGCTGCAAGTATATATGTACGGTAGTAACGGGCCCATTAATAACAACATTTATTATTTACATATTGTGATCACTTTAAGCATGCGCAAGGCATTAATTTAAAAAATGCATCACAACGTTCGCTTTTCTTCTTTATCGCTGATTTCTATTCACAGCAGACTTTATGAAAGCCAGGAAATATAATAAAACATCACTAACCATAGAAGTCATTAGGAGGCCAACTGATAAAATATTCTTATATTTATATTATAGATGAAAAATACTAATTTTCCTCACAAAGAAAAAGGGGGTGGAACCAAAAGTCTTTTCAGGCCGTTCACCATTTCTGAGTCTAAATTGGCTGTCAAACATGTCGGACTACATCCTCGCCCTTCTAATATACAGGAGGGGTCACCAACGCGGGCACCAAGTAGCCTGTAAGGACCAGATGAGTAAAAATGCTCAGTCTTTCACAAGAAAGGATGGGGCGAGGTACACCCCTTTGTCCACAACTGCGTGAACAAATAGTCAAACAGTTTAAGAACAACCTTTCTCAAAGTGCCATTGCAAGAAATGTAGGGATTTCAACATCTACGCTCCATAATATCATCAAAAGGTTCAGAGAATCTGGAGAAATCACTCCACGTAAGCGGCATGGCCGGAAACCAACATTGAATGACCGTGACCTTCCATCCCTCAGACGGCACTGTATCAAAAACCGACATCAATCTCTAAAGGATATCACCACATGGGCTCAGGAACACTTCAGAAAACCACTGACACTAAATACAGTTTGTCGCTACATCTGTAAGTGCAAGTTAAAGCTCTACTATGGAAAGCCAAAGCAATTTATCAACAACATCCAGAAACAGCGCTGGCTTCTCTGGGCCCGAGATCATCTAAGATGGACTGATGCAAAGTGGAAAAGTGTTCCGTGGTCTGACGAGTCCACATTTCAAATTGTTTTTGGAAATATTCGACATTGTGTCATCCGGACCAAAGGGGAAGCGAACCATCCGGACTGATATTGACGCAAATTTCAAACGCCAGCATGTGTGATGGTATGGGGGTGTATTAGTGCCCAAGGCATGGGTAACTTACACATCTGTGAAGGCACCATTAATACTGAAAGGTACATACAGGTTTTGGAACAACATATGTTGCCATCTAAGCGCCGCCTACCTGCAGTCCAGACCTGTCTCCCATGGAAAATGTGTGCCGCATTATGAAGCTTAAAATATGACAGCGGAGACCCCGGACTGTTGAACGACTGAAGCTCTACATCAGGGTAGGGTTGGGTATGGAGTATCGAGTATCGATTGGAACCGGGACTAACTTTCCGATTCTCCCGGAATCGTTCAAAAGTTAAAATTTTGATTCCTAGTTTCGATACCCAGTCCGCCGACCGGAAAAAAAGAATAAGTCCGCCGACCGGAAGAAGAAGCCACTGAACACCAACGAAGAAGCGCCCACCGCCGGAAGTGTTAGCATAGCTGAGTCTATGTAGCAGAGCGTCGGCGGTCGAAAGTGTGGCTTTATTTTACTAAAAAAAATGAAATATCAGCAAAATGTAACACTTGCGACAGGACTGTTTCGTGCTTAGGAGGGTGCACGTTGAACATGATGAAGCACCTCCGAGTTCATGGAGTACAAATAAATGTGTGTTTCGCGTCTTCGACTCGCTGCGCCGACCGTCCTCTTCTGCCTCTTCCTCTGGCTCCGGCGCCCAGCCTGGCACCTCGGTGACTGCACTGCAGTCCGAATCCGGTAAGTAAAACAATATATATGCAATAAATGATGTGTTTTGCGCCAACGTTGAGGCAGCAAACATATTAGCCTGCGTATTTTTTCATAGACAATTTACAAGCTGCTAGCCAGGCTCCGCCATGTACTCAGCGTACTTCGTTCACCGTAGCGGCAATGGGGAAGATGTCGGTGCCAGACGGAAGAGTGCCACAGAAAGGTCACTGCACACATAGTCAAAAGACTGCATTCCCTTTCAGAGGTGGAATCTCCAACATTTAAGTTAGTTAAGCAATAATGTTAGAGCTAAGCTGACTGATACTGGGCTAAACAGTAACAGCAGCGTTTGTTTATCTTTGCAGGGATATGGTGAAAAGGCTCAACCCAAAATACATACCACATTCAAGGGACTACCTGGCAAACACATTCATGGTACAAGAAGAATCGGAATCAAAATTCGTCAGGAATCGGAATCGTTTGAATTCAAACGATACCCAACCCTACATCAGGGGTGTCCAAACTTTTTCCACTGAGGGCCGCATACGGAAAAATTAAAGCATGCCCCTCCCACCTCCAAAGACATGCACCTGGGGATAGGTTGATTGGCAACACTAAATGGTCCCTAGTGTGTGAATGTTGTCTGTCTATCTGTGTTGGCCCTGCAATGAGGTGGTGACTTGTCCAGGGTTTACCCCGCCTTCCACCCGATTGTAGCTGAGATAGGCACCAGCGCCCCCCGCGACTCCAAAAGGGAATAAGCGGTAGAAAATGGAAAATTGGATATTGCTTGTTTTGAGCAATGGCAAAAAAATAAAAAATAAATAATTGATTGATTGAAACTTGTAATTAGTAGATTGCACAGTACAGTACATATTCCGTACAATTGACCACTAAATGGTAACACCCGTATACATTTTTCAAGTTGTTTAAGTCGGGGTCCACGTTAATCAATTCATGGTAAAGATGTTTTTTTACATGGTAAAATAAAGACAAAAGAAAAAAAACAGCCTGCATGGCAGCTTTGTGTCAACATTGCAACTTTTTCTTGTTAGGTTTCACCTCATTCCAATATTTTTAGTGTTGTTTATTTTTGCAATAGCATTTCCAGAATGTGTGGCGGGCCGGTAAACAATTAGCTGCGGGCCGCACTTTGGACACCCCTGCTCTACATAAAACAAGAATGGGAAAGAATTCCACTTTCAAAGCTTCAACAATTAGTTTCCTCAGTTCCCAAACGTTTATTGGGTGTTGTTAAAAGAAAATGTGATGTAACAGTGGTGAACATGCCCTTTCCCAACTACTTTGGCACGTGTTGCAGCCATGAAATTCTAAGTTAATTATTTTTTGCAAAAAAAAATAAAGTTTATGTCAACATCAAATATCTTGTTTTTGTAGTGCATTCAATTGAAAAGGATTTGCAAATCATTGTATTCTGTTTATATTTACAACTAACACAAATTCCCAACTCATATGGAAACGGGGTTTGTACAAAGTACGTTTTCATGGGGGACAGCTAGTGCTGCTTCAGATACAAATATAGAAAGGTAATATACACTCACAATACTTGATGTATTTTGTTAAAAGCAAATGGGACGAAAAAGTATTTAATAACAACTTTATCAAATAGCTTATGGACCCATTTACCATATTATAATATCATTATGATAACGTTTTTATGAAAGCGAATAACTCCCTTTTGAGGTGGCGACTTGTCCAGGGTGTACCCCGCCTTCCGCCCGATTGTAGCTGAGATAGGCGCCAGCGCCCCCCGCGACCCCAAAAGGGAATAAGCGGTAGAAATGGATGGGTGGATGGAATAACTCCCTCTTTTCTTCCTGTAACTCTAATGTGCAACCTAGATCAACAATGACTAGAGGTGCACATATGAATTTAAGTTAAAAAAAACGAGAATAAAAAGTATGTATGCCTCACCTGGTGTTTAGTTTACCACACGTCACTGCAAATGAGGTCGTTGAAACATAAGCCTTTTCATTATTTTCGTGCTTTATTTTGTTTTTTGTTCAATCTTAGATGGGCTGAGTCAAAGTTTCATGGCTTTGTAGATACACTGAGATTAAGTCTAAGTTCATTGGGTTCATCGTGTTTTTGAAACTGCACCAACCCAAGTATTTTTTAACTAACTAAAGAGGATTACTTGTAACAAGTACATTTTCTAAATGTGTTTGTTCTATTTTGGCCTCGCAACATTTCAGTTCTTCACCAGGAAACCTTACAATGTATAAAATCTATAAAACTGAGTAGACGGCGAGTTATTGTGATAAAAAGAAACACCGCATTTTTACCAAGTTTCCCAGGAGATTCCCCATATTTTGAAATGCAACTGATTTTTGATTTCTTTTAAGGATCCCCATTAGCTGGTTGCCATAACAACCCACTATTCCAGGGGTCGGGAACCTTTTTGGCTGAGAGAGCCATACAAGCCAAATATTTTAAAAAGTATTTCCATGAGAGACAATTTTTTTTTAAGACTGAACACAACTAAATGTGTGCATTTTTAAGTAAGACCAACATTTTTTGAGTATTATAAGTCTCTTATTCTTTTTAATAACAGTGTTATTCTGAAGCTAACCAACAATAAATAAAATACTTCTTACTACTAATGTGATTTCTTGAACAGGTGCGGTAGAAACCGGATGGATGGATTAAAATGCATGAAAATGTTTTATATTTTGAACGTTATTTTTGACACTGCAGAATTATTCATTACTTATCGTGTTAAGCTAAGATTTATCTGAGAGCCAGATGCAGTCATTAAAAGAGCCACATCTGGCTCTAGAGCCACAGGTTCCCTACCCCTGCTCTTGTCTTTCTGGGGTCCACAAACTCAATACAATTACAAGTAAATGCATATAATTATAACTACATGATACAGACACAATTACAAATCCTCAACAAGCAAACAATTTACAGTCTGAGAATATTAAATTACCATAAAATATACAGTAACCAAACAAAATCATCAACATGATGATCCTCCTCTGACCTTCAGCATTGGACACACGTAACAAAAGTGTTTGTTAAATCCCCTGGTGTTATTTGGTGCTAAATTAACCACAACATTAGTACTGACGTATACCCTATTTTTCAGACTATAAGTCGCAGTTTTTTTTCTTAGTTTGGCCGAGAGTGCGACTTATACTCAGGAGCGACTTATGTGTGAAATTATTAACACGTTACCATAAAATATCAAATAATATTATTTAGCTCATTCACGTAAGAGACTAGACCAGGGGTGTCCAAACTTTTTCCATGGCTTTTGATGCCTTTTCTGTCACAGAAAAATTTAAGCATGCAGGGCCATTTTGATATTGTTCATTTTCAAACCATAACAAAATATATGGATTTTTTTTATGGAGCATAGAGGGTCTCAGTCACTAAAATGTTAAAAATAAGTCAAATTATTATTATTGTTTTTTATTGCTTAATACTTACAGTAAATCTCTATACCAACTTGAGGTTGATATAAAGTAAAACAAATAAGGTTTTATGCCTTTTCTGTCAAAGACAACTTTGATTTTTATAGTAAAACTGAAATATGCAGCATCTAGATAGATAGATAGATACTAATTTATTGATTTCTTCAAGCAAGTTCCTTTATTTAGCTATTAAAGCCCTCAAAGATCAATAATGCAGGACACCATTGATTTTAATTATTTAATATTTTTGAGTAATCACAGTGAAAAGTTAAATAAAATCCTACTAAATATATTTGAGATCCTAAAAGTTCCCTAATCATAAAGTGATGCATTTTTATTAGATTTTTTTTTAACTTTTAACACTTACATTTCAACATCAACTTCCGATATATCTGTCGATTTTAAGTTTGAACTCTTATTTTGTTTTATGCTCTTTTGTCAAAACTTTGATGTTTTTATATGGCAACCACACAACATATGCAACATTTTTTCCACATAAAACATTTTGAAGTGATAATTTTTAAGTAATAATTCATTACAACATGGATTTTTTTGCAATGTAAAAAAAAAGAAAATAAAGATTAAAGGAGGAAAAAACTGCCTGCATGGAAGCTTTGTGTCAACATTGCCACTTTTTCTCATTAGATTTCACCTCATTAAACTTTTTTAAAATGTTTTTATTTCTATTTTTGGAATACAATCAATTTTGCAATTTTTGCGGAATGTGTGGCAGGCTGGTAAACGATTAGCTGCGGGCTGCAAATGGCCCCCGGGGCCGCACTTTGGACACCCCTGGACTAGACGTATAATATTTCATGGGATTTATGGATTAGGAGTGAGAGATAGTTTGGTAAAGGTATAGCATGTTCTATATGTTATAGTTATTTGAATGACTCTTACCATAATATGTTAGGTTAACATAGCAGTTGCTTATTTATGCCTCATATAACCTACACTTATTCAGCCTGTTCTTCACTATTCTTTATTTATTTTAAATTGCCTTTCAAATGTCTATTCTTGGTGTTGGATTTTATCAAATAAATTTCCCCCAAAAATGCGACTTATACTCCAGTGCGACTTATATATGTTTTTTTCCTTCTTTATTATGCATTTTCGGCAGGTGCAACTTATACTCCGAAAAATATGGTACTATTCATTTCCAAATAACTGTTACTGCAAATGAAAATCAGCTATAAAATATCGATTGTTGGCCTCTTGGACTAGTAATAATCAGTATCAGGCCTGAAAAAAACATATCAGTCAATCTATAATTCTTGCGCTTGACACCAATCATCATAAAAACCCGAACATTTTGAAGTGTCCTTCAGAAAACGTTGTCTGGCAGTGCGTGACATAGCCCTGTTTACATCTACTTTCACATGCAGATGGTTTGTTTTTTTTTTCATTTTCTGCGGGGCCCTGAGCGACAACGGGGCAGCGCGCCAAAATATGATTGGAGACAAATGACAAAAACCCCTTTGAAGTAAAGCTCGGCAAGCCAAAATAACTTTTTTTCCGAAGGCACGCACACGCCGGCAGCCTCGACACTATCTCACCAGGGCTCCCTCGACGGGACAAGGAAGGCTGATAAATGAGGAGAGGAGCGTGGAGGGTGGAGAAGACGCGAGGATGAGATGGATAAATGGAGGCAATAAATCATGTACTGCTGTTGCTTCAAAGGGAGATATTGAGATGGTGATGCAGGATCTCTGTGTGGATGTTGGATGCAAGGCAAAATACTACTAGGGCAGACCTCTGCCGAGGTCCTGTCATATACAGTCCAGCCACCTCTTACTATTGTCCAAAATATCTTGTATCGCCACGCTGGCAATCATGTCTTGGCTCTGTGTCCTCCTGCAAACATTTTAAAAACTGTGCAAACAACAAATAAAATGTTTTATATGACCATTCTTTAAACAAGTACTGTGCCTCCACAATCACTCATCTCCACTTACTTTATATCACACCTACGTTCACTTAGTATTGAACACAGGCTTTGTTTTCAAGGGGACCTATTCTGCAAACCCAACCTTTCTTACCTACTTGTACCCGTGTGTGTTTGTTGGGTCTGCATACAATAAGTCCCAAAAGTGTGAAATTAAATCTTGGAGGCATGGCGGTGATATGTATAAAACAATATTGCCTTCCTTCATACTTCCTCCTATCGAGCAGTTTTGAATTTGCCCCTATTGTGACATTTTCCTCAATTGTGATGTCAGAAATGTAAGTGCTTTGCACGAGTCCGCCATTGCAGTCAATAGCTTCTTACTCATGGTGCTGCTGTATGCTAAAAAACACTGTTTGGCCAACTACTCATTGGCATAATTTTACTTTGGTTATGGCACCCTTGAACATAAAGGAAACCGTTATTTGTTAAGGGTTTTCAACTAGAGGGGGGAATCTTACTGTATGTTCTGAACTCCTGTTTCAATGCCAGTGTTACATTGATTCTACATTGGGATGGCTCAACTTTCACGTTGACATATCTTGTTCTTCATACCTTCTTCTACATGCTTACACCATCATTCTTCCTCCTGTCGTGTTTTGTGAAGTAAATCATTCGAGGCAAAACTGATTACCGTATTTTTCAGATTATAAATCGCATTTTTTTTTTATAGTTTGGCCGGGGTTGCGACATATACTCCGGAGCGACTTTCAGTATGTGTGAAATTATTAACACATTACCGTAAAATATCAAATAATATTATTTATCTAATTCGCGGAAGAGACGAAGAAAATGTCAGCAATCGTCACACACACGTCAACCAATAAGAATTTGGTGGGGGAGGGTCATTGCAGAAGTGCACTGTGGGTCATGGAATGCTAACTGCTATATGCTACTGCCGTCGCTATTAAGATGGATCATTTCAACGTTGGCGGTAACTTATAAAAAGTGAGAAGGGCTGAACAAAAATGGCGTTGAAAAGGAGATCATGTAGTGCAGATTACAAGCTGGATGTAGTGAAATATGCAGCAGAAAAGGACAAGTGGAAGCGGCGCATACCTTTGGAGTTGGCAGAGTTGTTTAGAAGCTACATCGAGGAAGAAGATTTCATGGGATTTATGGATTAGGAGTGAGAGATAGTTTGGTAAAGGTATAGCATGTTCTATATGTTATAGTTATTTGAATGACTCTTACCATAATATGTTAGGTTAACATAGCAGTTGCTTATTTATGCCTCATATAACCTACACTTATTCAGCCTGTTCTTCACTATTCTTTATTTATTTTAAATTGCCTTTCAAATGTCTATTCTTGGTGTTGGGTTTTATCAAATAAATATCCCCCAAAGTGCAACTTATACTCCAGTGCGACGTAAATATGTTTTTTTCCTTCTTTATTATGCATTTTCGGCCGGTGCGATTTATACTCCAGAGCGATTTATAATCCGAAAAATACGGTAATACAGTAACTTGATTATAACAACAACAAAAACAATCACATTACAAGTGTTAACAAGTACAGGGAAGAAGAATTATGACAATCATCTTGAACTTAAGATATTCATTTTATGAAGTAAATCATAAGTGACTTAAACATTTATTAAGAAAACTATTGTATTTAGAGTAAATTGTGTAATAAACTGAGAACAGGAAGAGAACATAAGTGTTAATGATTGCTATGAAGTGGAAAAGGGATAGGATTAAATAAGCTTTGCTTCTTCCTACTCCTTTTCGTACATGTTGTAAAGAGAAATGAAAATGTGTAAAATATGTAATGTATCATATTCAAACAGTATACATGTTTGAAATATGCTTCAACCACCCACCCAACCAACAAGCAAACTAATGTAATTATTGGGCCTGCATGGTTTTTCATATGTACAAAAAACACTGGGATGTTGGATTTGTTTTTCTGCATTATCCTGCTTAAAAAAACTAAACGAGATGAGAACATAAGATCCTCTGCAGAGGTAATTAGAGCATGAGAAGTAATGCTGGAAGATTCACAGGCAAGACAATCTAATAGAGAGATCAGAGTGATGAAGCCCCCAAGAAGAGTCTAAATCTGCTTAAAAATGTCACCTCTTGTTAATTACATGAGATAATTGAATTGAAAGGTCGAGACTTGATGGGAATCTGGACATTATAATCCTGTCTACTACGACTGTGAGAAGCAAAATGGAAAACAAGTTAGAAGTGAGAATGGATGTGCGACCTCTCAGGACTGCAAACCACTATTTGGCCTCTTGGCGTGGTTAACCAGCCATGTTGGAAGCAGACAGCTGTGACAATCCAAATCAAAATAAAATTGCTTGAACTCATGTACACCTCTCCTCAGGCCTTTTCACAAAGTTCAACAAGCAGAACGCGAATAAACAAAGTCAACGCCACCCAAAAAGCAATGAAGCGGTGGAAGCATCAAGGACTGTGGGGGTCAATGATCAACCAGTGTCAGACTAATAAGTGCCACCATTGTGTGCGTTTCATCAAAACACCACAAGGAGAACTCTGTAACCACCACCATTGAACATATAGCAGGTTTATTGGAGCCAAAGAAGATGTGTCACATTATAAAACGCGTTTTATGACTCACTTTAATACTTTGACAACTATAAAAAGTTTGTCAGTACAATAACGACTCCAGACAGATCAATAGATAACAACTGCATTGAGATAGAAAAGATTGAATCATTCAGTGCAGAAGAGAGAGGCCATTAACTGTATCATGTATCAGCGAAGTGGGCATTATGTCCATCGCGAGCTACCGGTCGATCTCGGAGGGTGTGTCAGTCGATCACAACCCAGGCAATAAAAAAATAGACATAAAAATGAGCAATCATCAATCTTCACCAAGACTTCACTTTCGGCAGTTGTTTGACATTCTCGGCACCTGAAGTTCTTGTGAGATGACGCTGGCTGCTGCAAGCTCATTATTAAGAAAAATATCACTGACAGGACGGACGGAGAGAAACACTTTTTATTTCAACAGACTTTTGGGCCGTACCTGCTGTCAAAACTCTGAAGACCGACTGCACAGTTCCTGTCTTCACCATAAAAGACCTGCTTCATCCTGCCTGTGCTAACAAAATAAGAGTCTCAGAAAGCTAGCGTCCATAAGCTAGCAAGCTACGGAGTTTGATGCCAATGTATTTCTCCCCCGCCCTCAGCGACTGCTCCCTCTCCTCGTTCGCCCACACACTCACTGACGTCACTCACCTGCTGTCTACACATTAAAAGGGCCACACACGCATATGTTACTCTCATAACAAAGTGTTTGAAAACGATTATGCAAGTTGGACAAATGAGATGCCAAATCCAACCACTTTCATGTGGTATTGGACAGAAAGGAGGACTTTTTTTTGTCCTCCATTTGAAAATGCGGACGTTATCACCACTGTCTGATTCCAATCAATGCAAGTCATCAGAATCAGGTAATACACCAACTTATATTCTTGTCTTCATGAAAGAAAGGAATCTATGTGTGTTAAACATGCTTGTATTATCATTAAACACCATTAACTTAACAAAAAAGTCTCTCTCATAAATAAATAAATATAAATAAAAAATATGAATGAGGTAGATCTCCTCGACTTGGTCAATTGAAAAGTAGCTCGCCTGCAGAAAAAGTGTGAGCCCCCCTGATGTATCATCATCAGAGGTCCAAATAGTGCTTGGATACCACCGCTGTAGCCAACCCGTCCAAACACCCTCCAGATACACATGTTAAATTCGGAAAGGTTTAACAACATAATGAATGCTTTTGCCCAATTTTCCACCAAGCTTACAGAAACAAAAAAATAACCACAACTGTCCAAACTCACTCAAACATTTAGCAAGCTTGGTCAACCATTTCACTTATTCTAGCGTTCCCTCCGCTGGACCGCGACGTACATAAACAACAATTACAAAGAGGGGAACAGCTCCAGGAGGAACACTGTGGTAGAAATTAGCAACCAAAGACCCATTAAAAAAGGAACCAAGCGACCTGCATACGCAATGCACACCAACACTTAGCAGACCCCCTCAATCCTTCGCTACAATTTATTTCCCTTGCGACCAAAAGCACAAATTCTATAAAATATCTAACGCTCAGACCTCCCGCCAATAACATGTCTACTCATTATGTGCAAGAAAGGAGAGTGCAGCATGAAATTACCGCCATGTTCTGCTATATTGTTTTGTTTGCCACAAATGTCAATAAGACAGACTTCATTTCTGTCAAAAGTTGAGTCGTTATCAGGTAGATACACACATCTGCCATAGTGTATGAAAAAATAAATACATTAAAGGGGTAAATTAAAAGACCCCCTCTTATGCAAAAGTGACTTTTTAATGATGTTTTAACAGAAATGAGGGGTGGAAGAGGGGTTAGTGCATCTGCCTCACTACAAAGGTCCTGAGTAGTCCTGGGTTCAATCCCAGGCTCTGGATCTTTCTGTGTGGAGTTTGCATGTCCTCCCCGTGAATGCGTGGGTTCCCTCCGGGTACTCAGACTTCCTCCCACCTCCAAAGACATGCACCTGGGGATAGGTTGATTGGCAACACTAAATTGGCCCTAGTGTGTGAATGTTGTCTGTCTGTCTGTCTGTGTTGGCCCTGCGATGAGGTGGCGACTTGCCCAGGGTGTACCTGCCTTCTGCCCGATTGTAGCTGAGATAGGCACCAGCGCCCCCCGCGACCCCAAAGGGAATAAGCGGTAGAAAATGAATGGATGGATGGAGTCCTGAGAGCCTGCTTATGAGCATCACAAGTGAGAAAAATATATCATGTCCTTTTTGTTGGCTCCACAAAGAAGTAGGGAAGGGTATCGTATACATTTTAACCAATGATAGAAACCAAATCGGTAGTTAAAAAAAAGGTGTCACATTTTTGCCACAAACATCCCATTTTTGAACAGACTACTAATTCAAATAATTCAATTATATAAAATAAATAACCAAGTCATGCATTCAAAATTAAGAAATACAAACCACAACAAACCACACTTTTGTAATATTGATGCTCAGAATTCTTGGGGTATGTGAATGCAACTTAGTTTGCTGATATTGTCATTGATAACAATAATGATAGAGAAGTGCTGTGTAGTTGTTGCTACTGGCTACCGCTAGTCTAAGATGTCTCCTGTCTCACTCAATGTTACATTGTTGCAAATGATATACAGCATATATTACATTCAACAAGTCCAGAATTGCTGCGCATATGTAAAAAGTGGATAAAGTACGCAATTGTGCTTTTTACAGATATACACCCACGGTCAGACAGGCATGGACAAACACAGCTCATTCCCAGTAGGTCTTACTAAAAGTATCAAAGCAAAACACTTCCAATACACTATTGTGGGACCTCTGAGACATACAGTGGGGCAAAAAAGTATTTAGTCAGCCACCGATTGTGCAAGTTCTCCCACTTCAAATGATGACAGAGGTCTGTCATTTTCATCATAGGTACACTTCAACTGTGAGAGACAGAATGGGAAAAAAAATTCCAGGAATTCACATTGTAGGAATTTTAAAGAATTTATTTGTAAATTATGGTGAAAATACGTATTTGGTCAACCATTCAAAGCTCTCACTGATGGAAGGAGGTTTTGGCTCCAAATCTCACGATACATGGCCCCATTCATTCTTTCCTTAACACGGATCAATCGTCCTGTCCCCTTAGCAGAAAAACAGCCCCAAAGCATGATGTTTCCACCCCCGTGCTTCACAGTAGGTATGCTGTTCTTGGGATGCAACTCAGTATTCTTCTTCCTCCAAACACAACGAGTTAAGTTTATACCAAAAAGTTCTATTTTGGTTTCATCTGACCACATGACATTCTCCCAATCCTCTGCTGTATCATCCATGTATCCATTTTGGTATAAACTCAACTGGTCGTGTTTGGAGGAAGAAGAATACTGAGTTGCATCCCAAGAACACCATACCTACTGTGAAGCATGGGGGTGGAAACATCATGCTTTGGGGCTGTTTTTTTGCTAAGGGGACAGGACGATTGATCCGTGTTAAAGGGGAACATTATCAGCAGACCTGTGTAAGTGTCAATATATACCTTGATGGTGCAGAAAAAAGACCATCTATTTTTTTTTACCGATTTCCGAACTCTAAATGGGTGAATTTTGGCGAATTAAAGGCCTTTCTGTTTATCGAGCTGGAGGCGATGACGTCAGTATGTGACGTCGCCGAGGTAACACACCCACCATTTTCATTTTCAACACATTACAAACACCAGGTCTCAGCTCTGTTATTTTCCGGTTTTTTGACTATTTTTTGGAACCTTGGAGACATCATGCCTCGACGGTGTGTTGTCGGAGGGTGTAACAACACTAACAGGGAGGGATTCAAGTTGCACCACTGGCCCGAAGATGCCAAAGTGTCTGCCGCCAGACCCCCATTGAATGTACCAGAGTGTCTCCACATTTGACCGGCGATGCTAAGACAGACATGGCACAGAGATGTATGGATAACCTGCAGATGCATTTGCAACGATAGTCAACAAAATCACAAAGGTGAGTTTTGTTGATGTTGACTGCCAGCTAATCGATGCTAACATGCTACGCTAATCGACGCTAACATGCTATTTACCGGCGGTGCTAAAGCAGACATGGAACAGAGATGTATGGATAACCTGCAGATGCATTTGCAACTATATTACGTTTCCTTCCACCCACATTTAATGCGAAAAAAACACTTACCAATCGACGGATTTAAGTTGCTCCAGTGTCACAAGATGTGAAAGTCCTGATCGTTTGGTCCGCACATTTTACCGGCGATGCTAACGCAGCTATTCGGCCATGCTATGACTATGAATTCGTTCAATAGCTTCAGTTTCTTCTTCAATATTTTCATACTCCAACCATCTGTTTCAATACAGGCGTATTCTGTTGAATCGCTTAAGTCGCTGAAATCCGAGTTTGAATCCGAGCTAATGTCACTATATCTTGCTGTGCTATTCCCATTGTTTGTTTACATTGGCAGCACTGTGTGACGTCACAGGGAAATGGCCAGTGTCTTCGCAGAGAGTCAAAAATAAGGCACTTTAAAGCTTTATTTAGAGATATTCCGAGACCGGTAAAATTCTGAAAAAAACTTCAAAAAATACAACAAGCCACTGGGAACTGATTTTTATTGTTTTTAACCCTTTTGAAATTGTGATAATGTTCCCCTTTAAGGAAAGAATGAATGGGGCCATGTATCGTGAGATTTTGAGCCAAAACCTCCTTCCATCAGTGAGAGCTTTGAATGGTTGACCAAATACTTATTTTCTACCATATTTTACAAATAAATTCTTTAAAATTCCTACAATGTGAATTCCTGGATTTCTTTTCCCCATTCTGTCTCTCCCAGTTGAAGTGTACCTATGATGAAAATTACAGACCTCTGTCATCATTTTGAGTGGGAGAACTTGCACAATCGCTGGCTGACTAAATACTTTTTTGCCCCACTGTAAGAGCAGTAAAATAATGGGGGTAAGGCAAAGAAAACATCTACTAAAAACCCTGTTGAAAGTCTAAAGTCATTTTCATAAATTGTCGCTTCTAAAGTGGAAAACTAGAACCTTTTTTCCCCCCAAAATTCCACCAGAGTGATTGCCACATAAACCGTGTCTTCTGTATTTTATTAAATCAATCATGTGTTGCTTAATTCCTCTTTAAAAATTTTTTTTTTTTTTTTTAAATCAAATGAAATAAAAAAGCCAGGATCTTTTCCAGCCCAAGAGTGACGATTACGCTGCATGTCTTGCATCCCCAAAATCAAAACATTTCCTGCTCAATTTGTCATGCTGCTGCTTGCTAACTTCTGCTGGTGTTTTCACATGACGCCGCAGGTGCTCAAAGGTCAGGTTTGCTTCTATTTCCGCTCAAAGTAGAACCATGTGTGTGCGATGATGCCATGCGAGGTCACCTGGGATGCTGTGTAGATGTCATGGGGTTAATAGACTGGTAGGTGTAGCGGCCAACACCTGGATGTGTGGCGGTGACCCAACACCATCCATCCCTTTTCTATAGCTTGTCCCTGGAGGTGCTGGAGTCTATCTCAGCTGCATTCGGGCGGAAGGCAGGGTACACCAACACCAGTGCTTCTCAATTAGTAACGGGGATAGTCGTTGCAAATCTTACTCCAGCTCATTTTGGTCATCTATTTTGATAAATCAGTTGATTGTAGGCAGCATGCTTCTGCCAGCAACTCCTGATTTGCACGGATAAAGATCAGGTATTTCGGGTCAGGGTGTGTAAAATAATCCAGTCCCGACTCCCCGAGGCAGGAGAGGGGGGCATGACAGACCACAGCGCTTACACATCGGCAACTTTTATGGCTCCTGAAGGAGAAAGAAGGGCTTTTGTTTGTATGTTTCTTTGTGAAGAGGGTGCAATGTGAAGAAACACAAGAGGAATGTGGCTGTGTAAACATTTTAGATAAGCACCGGGAAGTTTTCTTATTTACCTGGGATTTTGAAAACTGTTGCTGAAATTCCACCAACATTACTAAGGTAAAAATAAAAAAGGTAATGAGTGAGTAGGATAGGGCATTTTAGATTTCAAGGAATACCAAAGTAGCAGGAATTATTTTACCTTCGTAAATACATTTGGTAAAAAATAAAATAGATAAAAAGTTCCCGGAAATTTTGGTGAAAATGGGACATGTTGAAGATTGATACTGTGAACATTTTACAATCAGTGTTTTTTTTTTTTTAAGCTTATCTTAAAGTGGAAATAAATGCTGCAAAAAATCTGACACATTTGTTAATTTGACAAAAATGTCCTGTTGTAGCAGCAGTTGGAAGCAAAGCTCAAATAAGTCCTGGTAATACCAGTTCCTGGGAATATTTATGGAAAATGGACATTCAACCCTTACTAAGATATCCTAGAGAAATATTGTGCTATTAAGTTTTTAAATTGCATGCATTGTGGGCTTTGTTGAATGAATGCAGGTCAACTTTGGTAGAGGATATTATTTTTATAAGGAGAACAGCACTTTTTTCTGGAATATTCCTTTTCATTCACAATCCTTATGTAAGACAAGAACACGTTTTTCTTTTTATATGCATTCTAATTTGTAATGTACGAGTTCGAGGTGGCTAACAATGCAGCTTTAGTGAGTAAGGTGATGCGCACATAAAACCCTCTAAAAAAATCATCCAAAAACCACCATCAATACTCAGTTTACATGTCGTGACCTCAATCTAAACCAGAGATGTCAAACTCATTTTACGTCGGGGGCCACATGGAGAAAAATCTACTCCCAAGTGGGCCGGACAGGTAAAAATCACGGTACGATAACTTAAAAATAAAGACAACTCCAGATTGTTTTGTTTGTTTAAAAAAAGAGCAAGCGCATTCTGAAATTGTACAGATCATAATGTTTTTTTCTGTTTTACCAATTGCCTGTTGTGGTTAATAGTATACATACTTTATTAGTCGTTATTTATATTTTCTGAATAAATTATGCGATAATGTTCATCAGTCAACTCATTGGTGTTAACTTCCAATATATCAAAATTTAAAAAAATACATCAAAATCAAATTACCATATGATATTTATGTATTTTGATAATTTTCCTCGACTGATGTACTAACATCATGTGGTTTATGTTGTACATGTGTAGCATCATCTAAAAAGATACAAATAATTGCTCTTGCGACATCCAGTGGACGCATTTAGAACAGCTGTTTCTTTCATTAAAACATTTCAGGTACATTTTTTTACATAGCAAACTTATTCTGCAGGCCAGATAACAGCTGTTCACGGGCCTGACCCGGCTCTAGGGCCGTATGATTGACACCTCTGATCCAAACCAACTCTTAGCGATATTGTTATTATAAGCACTAACGCCAAGGAACTACGTTAAGTGACGCCGTGATCACAGCGTGGTAGCTAGCTTATGAAGCTATTGATGTACTCTGTCGGTGAGCTGCTGCATCGCCTCTGAGTTGGTAAAAATGAATTCTAGATGATAAAACATGCCTCGCACATGTACAGTAGAAAGTGGTGGCCATAAAACGAGAAGTTGGTAAACTTTGACATTCAACTTATACCCGGTGATGGCGAAAAAGACACAAAGACACTCGTTTGCGCCCATCTTTTGTTTCTTTTACCTTCATGAATAAAATGATTGAATTCTTCCTCTAAACGGTTAAATATAAATCTCCCATCTGTTGGCATTCCAGTGAGAGCAGGTATCGTACAGTAAGTGATTGATTGTTTTTTTATGTTTGTAGTAGCGATGTCCCAATACCAATATTTTGGTACCGCTGCCAAAATGTCTTTTGAAACTTTTCGGTACTTTTCTAAATAGAAGGGGACCACAAAAAATTGCCTTCTTGGCTTTATTTTAACCAAAAAATCTTACAGTACATTAAACATATGTTTTTTATTGCAAGTTTGTCCTTAAATAAAATCGTGAACATACTAGACAACTTGTCTTTTAGTAGTAAGTAAGCAAACAAAGGCTCCTAATTAGTCTGCTGACGTATGCAGTAACATAGTGTACCATTGTATTATTTTATAAACATTATGAGGGACAAGTGGTAGAAAATGAATTATTAATCTACTTGTTCATTTACTGTTAATATCAGCTTACTTTCTATCTACACTTCTGTTAAAAAGTAATGATCACTTATTCTTCTGTTTGGATGCTTTACATAGTTTTGGATGATACCACAAATGTGGGTATCAATCCGATACCAAGTCGATACAGGATCATACATTGGTCATATTCAAAGTCCTCATGTGTCCAGGGACATATTTCCTTAGTTTGTAAACAATATATTTTTTTTAAAACAAAAAGATTTTGTGATGCTAAACAATATTGATGTAATCATAGTAGTATCGACTACAAAACACTCTTGTACTTGATATCATTACAGTGGATGTCAGGTGTAGATCCACCCATGGCATTTGTTTACATTCAGGAACGGTTTCATTAGCGGTGACGCCGGTGAGCGACTGTGTGCAGTGAAGCATGTTTAGCTATTCCTCGTCGTGCAGGGATGATACTTGTAAGAAACTCTTTATTTGTCGCCATGGAGGTGAGGATTAGTGATTTAGAAGTAGCTACAACACTGCAGACTGCGGATGAACATTAGCCGCGAGCTCGCTAGCCATGTGTTAAAGTGCCTTTTCCTGAGGGAGTTTCAGTGTTAAAGGGGAACATTATCACAATTTCAAAAGGGTTAAAAACAATAAAAATCAATTCCCAGTGGCTTGTTGTATTTTTTGAAGTTTTTTTCAAAATTTTACCGGTCCCGGAATATCCCTAAATAAAGCTTTAAAGTGCGTTATTTTCGCTATCTTCGAAACCACTATCCATTTCCCTGTGACGTCATACAGGGCTGCCAATACAAACAACATGGTGGTTACCACAGCAAGATATAGCGACATTAGCTTGGATTCAGACTCGGATTTCAGCGGCTTAAGCGATTCAACAGATTACACATGTATTGAAACAGATGGTCGGAGTGTGGAGGCAGATAGCGAAAACGAAATTGAAGAAGAAATTGAAGCTATTGAGCGAATAGCTATTGACGCTATTCGGCCATAGCATGGGTGTACCTAATGAAGTGGCCCATAGCATGGCTGCCTTATTAGCATCGCCGGTAAAATGTGCGGACCAAACGATCAGGACTTTGGCATCTTGTGACACCGGAGCAACTTAAATCCGTCGATTGGTAAGTGTTTGTTTCGCATTGAATGTGGGTATCTAGTTTCAAATGTACATACAGCTAGCGTTAATAGCATGTTAGCATCAATTAGCGCAGCATGTTAGCATCGATTAGCTGGCAGTCATGCCGTGACCAAATATGTCTGATTAGCACATAAGTCAACAACATCAACAAAACTCACCTTTGTGATTTCGTTGACTTAATGGTTGCAAATGCATCTGCAGGTTATCCATACATCTCTGTGCCATGTCTGTCTTAGCATCGCCGGTCAAATGTGAAGACACTCTGGTACATTCAATGGGGGTCTGGCGGCAGATTTCTTGCCAGTGGTGCAACTTGAATCCCTCCCTGTAAGTGTTGTTACACCCTCCGACAACACACCGACGAGGCATGATGTCTCCAAGGTTCCAAAAAATAGTCGAAAAAATGGAAAATAACAGAGCTGAGACCCGGTGTTTGTAATGTGAAAATGAAAATGGCGGGTGTGTTACCTCGGTGACGTCACGTTCTGACGTCATCGCTAAAAGACCGATAAACAGAAAGGCGTTTAATTTGCCAAAATTCACCCATTTAGAGTTCGGAAATCGGTTAAAAAAATACATGGTCTTTTTTCTGCAACATCAAGGTATATATTGAGGCTTGCATAGGTCTGGTGATAATGTTCCCCTTTAAAACTTCACCTTTATCTTTAGCTTTTAAGCCAAAATGCGTCTGTTCTCCCTTTTCTGTCTACACACTGTGTCTGCTTGTAAGCACTTGGTCATTGTGCGCTGTCGAACATGCTCATCGGTACTTTTTATTGGTGGTATAGTACCAAATATGATTTATTTGTATCGCGGTACTATACCGTACAACCCTAGTTCGTAGTTTGGATTTCTTGTTCAGCACTTTGCAATAGTGCTACTTGCTGGATATGCTTATCCCTATGCTTCTAAATCTTGTATCTAAACCTTCGTATGGTCATGCTCAAGAATATAAGGTTCTGAATCATTTGTCCCAAAGTAGTTGTCGTTGGCTCTCATGAAGTCTGCCCTCGTTATGCTTGAAATGAGCAAATTATCTATCCATCCATCCATCCATCCATCCAACCATTTATTTTCTACCACTTATTCCCTTTGGGGTCACAGGGGGTGCTGGTGCTTATCTCACCTACAATCGGGTGGGAGGCGGTGTAAACTCTGGACAAGTCTCTATCTCATCACAGGGCCAACACAGATAGAGAGACAACATTCACACAACATTCACACACTAGGGCCGATTTAGTGTTGCCAATCAACCTATCCCCAGGTGCATGTCTTTGGAGGTGGGAGGGGCCTATCCCCAGGTGCATGTCTTTGGAAGTGGGAGGAAGCCGGAGTACCCGGAGGGAACCCAGGCAGTCACGGGGAGAACATGCAAACTCCACACAAAAAGATCCAGAGCCCGGGATTGAACCCAGGACTACTCAGGACCTTCGTATTGTGAGGGAGACGCAATAACCCCTCTTCCACCGCACTGCCCGCCCATCCTTATTTTACCACAATTCATAGATGGATAGATAGATAGTACTTTATTTATTCCTTCAGGAAAATTAACATTTTCAGCACGATCCCATTCAAGATCAGACAAACATTGCAGGGAGACAGAACAGGATCGCTGACGGGTCTGCCGACTGCATATTTCCTATCTTCACAATAAAAGCGCTGCCTCATGCTGCCTGCGCTAACAAAATAAGAGTCTCGGAAAGCTGGCATGCACAGGGCTTTTATTGTGGAGATAGGAAATGTGCAGTCTGTCTTTGGAGTTTTGACGGAAGGTACGGCGCGAGAGTCTGTTGAAATAAAATGTGTTTCTCGCCTTCCTCTTGGTCATATTTCTTAAAAATTATCTCACAGCAGCCAGCGTCATCTCACAAGACCTTCGGGTGCCGCAAATGTCAATCAAGTGACGTCTTGGTGAAGATTGATGATTGCTAATTTTTAGGTCTATTTTTTTTAAAAGCCTGGCTGGCGATCGACTGACACACCCTCCGCGGTCGACCGGTAGCTCGCGATCGACGTTATGGGCACCCCTGTTTTAGATGGAAAGTGTAGCTGCCGTTATGATTTCTAATGACCGTAAGTCTTGAACTGTACAAAGTATTTCAATGGTTGGAATCTGCGATTTTGGATGATATACTAGTTACTATGGTAATCTAATTAGTTACTATGGTCATCTAATTAGTTATTAGGGTAATGTACGTCATAGCAGCTCAGACGAGGCACCAAGCAGTGTCGGTGGGAAGCGTTTCCACAGACGCATTAGAGGATTTTCACAACAAAGTTCTAAAACTTAGTGATATATCAGATATATCAGACTGTAAGTGGGTTTATTTTGTACCCTTCATGTTCATATTACACTGTTTGTTGCATTTTTGTTACGTTTCACTCGATTGTAAAACATGTCGATTGGAAGGGGGTGTGACATTCATATGTTGTCAATAGTCAGTGTTTTATCGGTCATAGAAACATTTTAAATTCCATTTTGTTTTAAGGCGGTCTGTCATTACGTTTTTAGCATTCAATCAGACATTGTGAGGTTTAGTATTAATGTTCCTAAAAAGAGATATACCAGCCCCCAGACACATTTTTTTCCTCAAAATGTAGCCCCCGAGTCAAAATAATTGCCCAGGCCTGTATTAATGTGTCAATTTCCATGCATGGTTGACTAAATACAGGGGAACTTTGGTACGATATTCAGTAGGGGTGTGGGAAAAAATTGATTCGAATACGAAACGCGATTTTCACGTTGTGTGATTCAGAATGGATTCTCTTTTTTATTTATTTTTTTTTTTTTTTTTTTTAATCAATCCAACAAAACAATACACAGCAATACCATAACAATGCAATCCAATTCCAAAACCAAACCTGACCCAGCAACACTCAGAACTGCAATAAACAGAGCAATTGAGAGAAGACACAAACACCACACAGAACAAACCATCCATCCATCCATTTTCTACCGCTTATTCCCTTTGGGGTTGCGGGGGGCGCTGGTGCCTATCTCAGCTACAATCGGGCAGAAGGTGGGGTACACCCTGGACAAGTCGCCACCTCATCGCAGCAGAACAAACCAAAAGTAGTGAAACAAAAATGAATATTATCAACAACAGTATCAATATTAGTTATAATTTCAGCATAGCAGTGATTAAAAATTCCTTATTGACATTATCAGTAGACATTTATAAAAATAATAAAAAAGAACAATAGTGTCACAGTGGCTTACACTTAAATGGCATCTCATAAGCTGGACAACACACTGTGTCGAATGTTTTCACAAAGATAAAATAAGTCATATTTTTGGTTCGTTTAATAGTTAAAACAAATTTACATTATTGCAATCAGTTGATAAAACATTGTCCTTTACAATTATAAAAGCTTTTTTAAAAATTCTACTCTGCTAGCATGTCACCAGACTGGGGTAGATCCTGCTGAAATCTATGTATTGAATGAATACAGAATCCTTTTCAATCGGAAAAATATCGTTTTTGAGTGGAGAATCGCGTTGAATCGAAAAAAATCGATATATATATTGGAATCGCGACCCCAAGAATCGATATTGAATCGAATCCTGGGACACCCAAAGATTCACAGCCCTAATATTCAGTTATGGTTCCCTAAATCAAAATGAAGATGACTACCACAAACAAGCTTTTGAGTGATAGTGGTTAACAAACCACAGATTAGCAGAAATCTTACCTGGATAAATAAATGCATGGTCTTAAAGTTTTCTAATGATGGTGAATAAGGGGTTATAGTTGTTGGCACAAAGTGGGGGTGAAGACTTGCATTTTGCTGCATCAGTTTGCAGTAAATGCAGGCAGTGATGCAGACTGTCAGAACATTTGAGACACGCAGTAGTTTGATATTCCTGCTGTTGGACACAACGCAACATAACACCGTCTATGCGCCTCCTGGCTCCCTGGCAGGCTGAGAGACTGAGGGACGCCACAGCAGCCGGACAACTAACTAACAGTCCTGCCGTTCCAAAATAAAGGAAGGAGAGAAACTCACCTTAACAACATACACCGCCAACTTGTCGCTTTCTGGAAGTTTCCGCCGACGCTAGCAAACTTGCTACTAGCGTCCACTTGTCACCCAAGCGGGAAACTTCCCGTGGAAGACGCGGTGGATAAATGTCAGGGCGCTTTCATTTAAGGGGAGAAGAGAGTATTGGTGTCCATACGTCCGTGTCCGTCCCTGAATGGGAGTTTATGTCTTGGCTGCTGCCTTCCTGCCCGTCTGCTTGTCTTCTTGTCTTCTTGTCTTCGCGGTCCGCAGCCTGTCTGCCCAGCGGGCGCCACCAGGTGCTCATTTACATAACTGCACCGGCTGTGGCCAATCACAGCTCAGAGCAAGGTGCCTCATTGGATATTCAAGCAGGGAGGCGTGTCGTCCAATCAGAAACAATCAGTAGGCGGGGCCTGTGAGGCACAACTCCACAACGTTTTTTTTTTGTTTTTTTTATTGAATAATTGAACACATAAAGAGCATCCATACTTGCCAACATTAAGACCTCCGATTTCGGAAGGTGTGGGCGTGGTCTAGGGTGGGGGGCGTGGTTAAGAGGGGAGGAGTATGTTTACTGCTACAATTCACCAAGTCAAGTATTTCATATATATATATATATATATATATATATATATATATATATTAGGGCTGTGAATCTTTGGGTGTCCCACGATTCGATTCAATATCGATTCTTGGGGTCCATCCATCCATTTTCTACCGCTTATTCCTTTTTGTGGTCGCGGGGGGCGCTGGCGCCTATCTCAGCTACAAGTCGCCACCTCGTCGCAGGGCCAACACAGATAGACAGACAACATTCACACACTAGGGCCCATTTAGTGTTGCCAATCAACCTATCCCCAGGTGCATGTCTTTGGAAGTGGGAGGGGCCTATCCCCAGGTGCATGTCTTTGGAAGTGGGAGGAAGCCGGAGTACCCGGAGGGAACCCACGCAGTCACGGGGAGAACATGCAAACTCCACACAGAAAGATCCCGAGCCTGGATTTGAACCCAGGAATGTAGGACCTTCGTATTGTGAGGCAGACGCACTAACCCCTCTGCCACCGTGAAGCCCGATTCTTGGGGGTCACAATTCGATAATATATCGATTTTTCCGTTTCCATTCGATTCTCGTTTCAAAAACGATATTTTTCCGATTCAAAAGGATTGTGTATTCATTCAATACATAGATTTCAGCAGGATCTACCCCAGTCTGCTGACATGCTAGCAGAGTAGTAGGTTTTTTTTTTAAAAAAGCTTTTATAATTGTAAAGGACAATGTTTTATCAACTGATTGCAATAATGTAAATTTGTTTTAACTATTAAAGGAACCAAAAATCAGACTTATTTTATCTTTGTGAAAACATTGGACACAGTGTGTTGTCCAGCTTATGAGATGCCATGCAAGTGTAAGCCACTGTGACACTATTGTTCTTTTTGATTATTTTTATAAATGTCTAATGATAATGTCAATGAGGGATTTTTAATCACTGCTACGCTGAAATTATAACTAATATTGATACTGTTGTTGATAATATTCATTTTTGTTTCACTACTTTTAGTTTGTTCTGTGTGGTGTTTGTGTCTCCTCTCAATTGGGATTGGATTGCATTGTTATGGTATTGGGGCTTCACGGTGGAAGAGGGGCTAGTGCGTCTGCCTGTATATATATATATATATATATATATATATATATATATATATATGTGTCTTGATTGGATTATCCAGAGAATAGTGCTCGATACCGTGGTAGAGCGCAATATGTAGGTGTGGGAATAAATCACAGGACTTCTTCATCTCTACAGAACTGTTTCATGAGGGGTTCCCTCAATCATCGGGAGAGTCTGGTGATTTTTCCCACACATACATACATACACACACATATAAGTATATATATATATGTACACAGCCAGGCCCCCAGCCCAATTTTTTTTAATTCAATGCGTCCCCGGAGTCAAAAAGTTTGGGGACCCCTGCCTTCGTCTTTAAGTCAACCTCTGATCTCCGCCCAAAACTCCAGAGTGAAATTATCACTCTCTCTTTGAAACTCGAAAAACACACCAAAAAAAAGTTGTGCTCTTCAGTTGTTGGATTGCATGCCATTCTGGACGTGTTGAATGAATACAAGTTGGATTTGCTGTAGTTTCTAATTGTTTTTTTTTTTTATTAGTCATCATTTGTTCCTTAAATTGACCTAAAACAACAATACTGCATTCGTCAATTCGACAAAAATGTCCCTCACATTTATTTTCAACTAATGCAAAGTTATAATTTCAATTTGGACGAAAGGCTATAATTTTAAGTGGAAACAAATATCAGTATCATTTATAGCAGATTTTGTGAACCTAACTGTTTGCTTGTATTATGAATTAATGAATTAACCTTATTTGGTGGTATAAAGCACCTGCTTCGGCACGTTTAATGTGCATCCACAAGTCTGTGCTTCTGAAGTCGACTTTCTTACAGAGCATTGGCGGCCTAACTGTAGAGCATTACTGGCCCGGGGCTATAATGACTCAGATTGAAGGCTGTTCACTGTGTGCAGTAAAACACAGCCCGCCTGAAAGTTGTTGATACTGGACCCCGAGGCAGGAGTATAAACGAGGAGGAAATTTGCGTTTCAAACAGAGCGGCTTGTGTGTGTGTTTACACCGTTTGGCGCCAAAAAGATTTATCTGACGGCTGTTTGGGTGTGTTGGTGCTTGCCTGTTTGACTGGGAAGGGAGAGGAGAAAGTCTCAGGCCACAGAGGTCATCAACAGGCTGGTCCAACCTTTTTTTGGACAAAATTATAATTGCAGAGCGCCTTACTCATTTTTGGTAACATTTGTTGACAATATCAGTTCATCGTAAACAAAAGGAATTAGCTTGTTTTGCCAGAACATGAACACAATGTTGCTGTGTGTTTCCCATCTTGGTCTTCAGTGATGTCCTACTTAGTCTGACTTCAATAAATACTTCTCAAAATACCATCATTAATGTCGCCACACCACCACGGCTTGTGCAAACCCTGTTTCCATATGAGTTGGGAAATTGTGTTAGATGTAAATATAAACAGAATACAATGATTTGCAAATCCTTTTCAACCCATATTCAGTTGAATATGCTACAAAGACAACATATTTGATGTTATTTTGCAAATAATCATTAACTTTAGAATTTGATGCCAGCAACATGTGACAAAGAAGTTGGGAAAGGTGGTAATAAATACTGATAAAGTTGAGGAATGCTCACAAAGTGAAGTGAATTATATTTATATAGCACTTTACATAGTGAAACCCAGTATCTAAGTTCCATTTAAACCAGTGTGGGTGGCACTGGGAGCAGGTGGGTAAAGTGTCTTGCCCAAGGACACAACGGCAGTGACTAGGATGACGGAAGTGGGGATCGAACCTGCAACCCTCAGGTTGCTGGCACGGCCGCTCTACCAACCGAGCTATACCGCCCCTTATGAAACACTTATTTGGAACATCCCACAGGTGTGCAGGCTAATTGGGAACAGGTGGGTGCCATGATTGGGTATAAAAACAGCTTCCCAAAAAATGCTCAGTCTTTCACAAGAAAGGATGGGGCGAGGTACACCCCTTTGTCCACAACTGTGTGAGCAAATAGTCAAACAGTTTAAGAACAACCTTTCTCAAAGTGACATTGCAAGAAATTCATGGATTTCAACATCTACGCTCCATAATATCATCAAAAGGTTCAGAGAATCTGGAGAAATCACTCCACGTAAGCAGCATGGCCGGAAACCAACATTGAATGACCGTGACCTTCCATCCCTCAGACGGCACTGTATCAAAAACCGACGACAATCTCTAAAGGATATCACCACAAGGGCTCAACAACATCCAGAAACACCGCTAGCTTCTCTGGGCCCGAGATCATCTAAGATGGACTGATGCAAAGTGGAAAAGTGTTCTGTGGTCTGACGAGTCCACATTTCAAATATTTTTGGGAAATATTCGACATCGTGTCATCCGGACCAAAGGGGAAGCGAACCATCCAGACTGTTATCGACGCAAAGTTCAAAAGCCTGCATCTGTGATGGTATGGGGGTGCTTTAGTGCCCAAGGCATGGGTAACTTACACATCTGTGAAGGCACCATTAATGCTGAAAGGTACATACAGGTATCGGGGGTGTATATTGTAGCGTCCCGGAAGAGTTAGGGCTGCAAAAGTTTGGGGTATTTGTTCCGTTGTGTTTATGTTGTGTTACGGTGCAGATGTTCTCCTGAAAAGTGTCTGTCATTCTTGTTTAGTGTGGGTTCACAGTGTGGCGCATATTTGTAACAGTGTTAAAGTTGTTTATACGGCCACCCTCAGTGTGACCTGTATGGCTGTTGACCAAGTATGCCTTGCATTCATTAACGTGCGTCAGAAGAAACCGCATACATCATGTGACTGTGCTGGCACGCTGTTTGTATGAAGAAAAAGCGGACGCGACGACAGGTTGTAGAGGATGCAGAAGGCAGTGCCATCAAGGCACTTCCTTAATATTGTTGTCCGGGTGAAAATTGGGAGAAATCCGGGAGAATGATTGCCCCGGGAGATTTTCGGGAGGGGCACTGAAATTTGGGAGTCTCCCGGAAAAATCGGGAGTATGCCGTAACACAACATAAACACAACAGAACAAATACCCAGAACCCCTTGCAGCACTAACTATTCCGGGACGCTACGATATAACCCCTGCTATGTATTTGTTGGTTTGTATGATATCCATGAAGTAAGACTAAGTATTATGTTGAAGCGGGCAGGAAAATATAAGAATGTTCTTCATCCTGCTCCTTCTCAGGCATTGGTGTGTGAACGTAAAATTGTATAATTGAGGTATAATTGTCTATCGGTCAAAGATGCACAACAATGAAGGAGATAAATAAAAAATGAAATTAAATATAAAGAGTTGGACAATATCGGAACATCGGCAAAAAAGCCATTATCGGTCATCTTTACCAGGAACCCAGATGTTGCTAACACGGCTAATCTCCCGTCTGCGCCACACCGCCATACTTGCCAACCTTGAGACCTCCGATTTCAGGGAGTGGGGGGCATGGTCGCAGGTGGGGGGCGTGTTTGGGGGCGTGGTTAAGAGGGGAGGAGTATATTTACAGCTAGAATTCACCAAGTCAAGTATTTCATATATATATATACACATATATATATATATTTATATGGGGGGGGGCTTGCCCGCATTTGAGGTCCTCTCCAAGGTTTCTCATCGTCATCATTGTCACTGGCGTCCCACTGGGTGTGAGTTTTCCTTGCCCTTATGTGGGTTCTTCCGAGGATGTCGTAGTCGTAATGGTTTGTACAGTCTTCTGAGACATTTGTGATTTAGGGCTATATAAATAAACATTGATTGATTGCTTGATATAAGAAAACCGGTCAATCTTTGCTTCCTGGGGGAGATCTTCACTGCCATGTACTTGGTATTCCACTACTTCTTCCGGGAGGCTATCCAGGTCCAATCGCAGCTGCGGCTTGCAACTTACAAGCATATTTCTTCATCTTACTCGTCGTCGGCTTCGCCATGGCCGTATCTTCCTCGTTTTTCTGCTTCGCCTCCTTGTTGTGCACTGCACTCTCTAAAAGCCGTAGATGTTATTGTCACTTATGCATGTACAGTAGATGGCAGTATTGTCCTGTTTAAGAGTGTCACAATATTGCTGTTTACGGCAGACAAACTGCTTTACGGTAGAGGAAAACCTGACTGCTGTTGTTGTGTGTTGTTACCGCGCTGGGACAACAATAAATCCACATAAAAAACCAAGAACTCGACCTCCATCATTCTACAGTTATAACGTCATTGGGCAGACACGCTGTTTATATTGTGGGAAAGCGGACGTGAAAACAGGCTGTCGACACGTCACTTAGGTCCGCATGGAGTTGGAGGGGGCGTGGCCTCCAGCTCCGCCTGAATTTCAGGAGATTTTCGGGAGAAAATTTGTCCCGGAAGGTTTTCGGGAGAGGCGCTGAATTTAGTGAGTCTCCCGGAAAATGCGGGAGGGTTGGCAAGTACGCACGCCGCCCCCCCCCCCCCCCCCCAGTGTGTCATCAACATGCATGACCACCATATAATGTTAGTGTTAAAAGCTACGTCGTTTATATTACGCAGTCCGAGTGATGAGTTTATTTTCAGAATATGCTCAGTGCCAATAAAAAACAAGTGACGAGCCAAGACTGGCCCTCAGGATGCACTTTGAACAGCCTTCTGTAAGATGTAGCAACTTGTCCTTCAAGATTTGCTCTCTCCTGACTCTCCACATATCTTGAAGAGTCCCTCGCTGCCTTTTCAAGCAAACCGAGCGTCCACCTACGCGTCCAATACTTATTCACTGTTTGGCCTTCATGTTACAAAACCTCCAGCTCGGATGGAATGATGTATTGAGGATGGAATTAAAGAGCTTTGACCATCTCTCCAGGCCTCTGTCGAGCCTTTCTCAGCACATTGTCCCGACGGCTCTGCTTTGTGGGGTCGTCAAGGCAACCAACCCCAAACCCCCTCAGTAGAAATGACGACCTTTTTTCATCGTTATTTCCTTTTTTGTCCCCTTCGGTTCTTCCTTTATGCTGGCTCACTTTCTTTTTCACACCCTCTGACCTCCTTCAATGAGAGTTCCTCTGCACTTTCTTTGTCACACTTTCCTCCCTCCTCCTTTCCTTGCCTTTACTTTCCGGCTTCCGCCTGAAAAGCAGCAGCAGAGAGAGAAAGCAGGTCTGATCCTGTGAGGAATTCACTGGTCGAGCGAGGCGCTTGTTAAAAAAAGATCCAGCCAGGACCAGGAAACACTTTCTATTGTCGCCGACGAAAAACATCTTCTCAAATACTACAGAAACAAAGTGAAGTGAAGTGAATGATATTTATATAGCGCTTTTCTCTAGTGACTCAAAGCGCTTTACATAGTGAAAGCCAATATCTAAGTTACATTTAAAGCAGTGTGGGTGGCACTGGGAGCAGGTGGGTAAAGTGTCTTGCCCAAGGACACAACGGCAGTGACTAGGATGGCGGAAGCGGGAATCGAACCTGCAACCCTCAAGTTGCTGGCACGGCCGCTCTACCAACCTTGGATATACTTTAGAGCTGTGGTTCTCAAGCTTTTTTCAGTGATGTACCCCCTGTGAACATGTTTTTAATTCAAGTACCCCCTAATCACAGCAAAGCATTTTTGGTTGAAAAAAAAGAGATAAAGAAGTAAAATACAGCACTATGTCATCAGTTTCTGATTTATTAAATTGTATAACAGTGCAAAATATTGCTCATTTGTAGTGGTCTTTCTTCAACTATTTGGAAAAAAAGATATGAAAATAACTAAAAACTTGTTGAAAAATAAACAAGTGATTCAATTATAAATAAAGATTTCTACACATAGAAAAAATCATCAACTTAATTCTAAACATTTCTTCACAAAAAAAATAAATCTTTAACATCAATATTTAAGGAACATGTCCACAAAAAATCCAGATGTCAACACTGAATATTGCATTGTTGTATTTCTTTTCACAGTTTATGAACTTACATTCATATTTTGTTGAAGTATTATTCAATAAACTTAATAATAAAGGATTTTTGAATTGTTGCTATTTTAGAAAAATCTCACGTACCCCTTGGCATACCTTCAAGTACCCCCAGGGGTACGCGTACCCCCATTTGAGAACCACTGCTTTAGAGCAGCGTTTTTCAAACACCTTGTCTGCTGTCATTCTAATTTCACCAATTTGGGTAAAAATATTTTTTGCAAACCAGTCTGCAAATAATGTGTTGTTGTTGAGTGTCGGTGCTGTCTAGAGCAGGGGTCACCAACACGGTGCCCGCGGGCACCAGGTCACCCGTAAGGACCAGATGAGTCGCCCGTTGGCCTGTTCTAAAAATAGCAGCACTTACCAGTGAGCTGCTGAAAAGCAGACCGTGAACGAGCAGTGGAGGAAAGAGCTGAAAAGCGTCCAGACCTACATTAAAGCTTTATTGAAAAATAAAGAAGTCAAACCTGCAAAAGAGATGTCCTTCCTGGGTGGTCAGTGGAACCCGAATGACGACGGCAAGAGTCGTTCACAGTGATATTTGCTTATTTTCTGTCTAATAAGATATTTCTTCTCACTAAGCAGATTTTTAATGTTAGAGTCTTTTACTTGTTTTAAGGGTTTTGGTCCTAAATGATCTCAGTAAGATATTACAGCTTGTTGCTGACATTTTATGACCTACATTGAGCAACATGCTTGAAACTAGAATATGAACTGATGCAAAGCTGGGACATCAATACTCAAAAGTATACAACTACTTCTTTAAAGTAATAATTTCTTATTTCAAAGCATTAAAAAAAATGATGACTTTGACACAAATGTGTCTCATAATTAAAACAGATGGCAGCCAAATGGACTTTGCTGTTTTCACTTCGGTCTCAATATAAGACCAAACTACTTCCTGGTTAGAAAACACACCGTACGTCATCTAACGTCTTGGAGTGGCTCATAGTCATTCACATTGACATCCCACTGGGTTGTGAGTTTTTCCTTGCCCTTATGTGGGCTCTGAACCGAGGATGCCGTTGTGGCTTGTGCAGCCCTTTGAGACACTTGTGATTTAGGGCTATATAAATAAACATTGATTGATTGATGGCTACTGCATGCAGAGTGTCCAGTATAATACTTGCAAATGAGACTATAATTAAAGAAAACAACATTCAACAACTGTATCATAGTTGTCCTAACCCGGGGTCAGCAACTGCATGCGCTGAGATGTATAAAAATGGAAAAAGATGAAGAATACAATATATTTTTTAATATATTTTCTGTAGGAGAACAAACATGACACAAACCTTCCTAATTGTTATAAATCCCACTGTTTATGTTATACATGCTCCACAGATGAGAGTATTAGGCAAGCACTGTTTTGTCCTGCTAATTTCAGCGTAGTTTGTAGTTTGTTTACATGTACAACTTTCTCCGATGCTGCCACAGAATGACGTGTTTTATGCCACTCCTTCTTTGTCTCATTTTGTCCACCAAATGTTTTATACTGTGCGTGAATGCACAAAGGTGAGCTCTGTTGACTTTATCGATTTGCTGGAGTGCTTATCAGGCATATTTGGTCAATCCATGACCGCAAGTTAATCGATGCTAACATGCTATTTAGGCTAGCCGTATGTACATATTGCATCATTATGCCTCGTTTATAGGTATATTTGAGCTAATTTAACTTCCTTTATGTATGTCCTCTATTTATATTTGCATGTCTCATGTCACATTATCTGTATGTAATATTGGCTGCATGTCTGATACTTGTTTGTGTGCCATGTTGTTCCAGACCACAGCAAATGTTATACAGCTCGCAAAAAATGTGATGAATCTATTAGAAGAGGTTTCCTTTAACTTGGAAACACACATCAGGTCTGAGCCAGTTATTTATTTCCAGAAGTTATCTCATCCTGTGAAAAGCCTCGGTTTTACTAATGATTTCCAATGTTGCAAAATTGTGTAGAATTAAATTAAAATGCAGCATTTCTGTCAACAAAGATTTGTGTCAGCCTGCAATACACATCGTCTGTTTGGGTTCAAATGGATACATGGATGATACAGCAGAGGATTGGGAGAATGTCATGTGGTCAGATGAAACCAAAATAGAACTTTTTGGTATAAACTCAACTCGTCGTGTTTGGAGGAAGAAGAATACTGAGTTGCATCCCAAGAACACCATACCTACTGTGAAGCATGGGGGTGGAAACATCATGCTTTAGGGCTGTTTTTCTGCTAAGGGGACAGGACGATTGATCCGTGTTAAGGAAAGAATGAATGGGGCCATGTATCCTGAGATTTGGAGCCAAAACCTCCTTCCATCAGTGAGAGCTTTGAATGGTTGACCAAATACTTATTTTCCACCATCATTTACTAATAAATTCTTTAAAATTCCTACAATGTGAATTCCTGGATTTTTTCCCCCACATTCTGTCTCTCACAGTTGAAGTGTACCTATGATGAAAATGACAGACCTCTGTCATCATTTGAAGTGGGAGAACTTGCACAATCGCTGGCTGACTAAATACTTTTTTGCCCCACTGTATATTCGGTAGCTGTTTGTAGCTTACTTTTTTTTGTTCCCTGCTTCCAATTTGTTTGTTCATAGCCAAGTTTGTAATCCGCCTGGTGCGCGCCTTTTGTTTGTCCCCTTTTGTTCGGTTTTGTCTTAAATCATGTTTTCTTACTCGATGCCTGCCTCCTCCTCTGCATCTTGGGGTTCGTCACAAACTAACTCTGACACATCCGACAATTTGAACTCCTGCTATATAAAAAATGGACGTATTCGCCTCAAAGCATGTCGTTGGACAACACACACGCCGCACGTGTCCTTCTCTGTGTCACGCTGACAGCTGTGCAGGACGACATAGATAACTCCCAGAATGCCAAGCTTGCAAGTCTGTCGGCAAGCAGCAGAAAAGTACATGCCTGGCATACAGCCCTCTCCTTCAAAAACATCTCATGTGTTTAAAGGCCTACTGAAATGAGATGTTCTTATTTAAACGGGGATAGCAGCTCCATTCTATGTGTCATACTTCATCATTTCCCGATATTGCCATATTTTTGCTGAAAGGAGTTAATAGAGAACATTGACGATAAAGTTCGCAACTTTTGGTCGCTAATAAAAAAGCCTTGCCTAGCATACGATGTGAGCGTGACGTCACGGGTTGTAGGGCTCCTCACATCCTCACATTGTTTATAATCATAGCCTCGGACCGAGAAAACGACAATTTCCCCATTAATTTCAGCGAGGATGAAAGATTCGAGGATGAGGAAAGTTAGAGTGAAGCACGAAAAAAAAGGCGACGGCTTCAGGCGGCGGCAGTGGGACTGTTTCAGATGTTATTAGACACATTTACTAGGATCATTCTGGAAGATCCCTTATCTCCTTATTGTTTTAATAGTGTTTTAGCAAGATTGTAAAGTCGGATGGCTACGGTGAACGCCAGCGTCTCTGAGAGAAGCCGAGGAGCCAAGTTCACAGCCGCCTTTTTGAGCTGCAGGATGAGGTCGCATAATCCACCGAAGTCTCCGGTAAGAGCCGACTTAATATCACAAGCAGGAGACCAACCCAATGTGCTTTTCATGATGGTATCCTTACATCACACTCACATTTTTACTGCATGCCTTTGGTAAGTGCCAGAGTGACAAGAGGTTTCAAAATAATTAGCGCATGCTTACTTTTACCGCATGCCTCTGGTAAGCGCAGGAGTGAGAAGAGGTTTTAAATCAATTAGCGCCCCGGCGGCAATTCAAGGAAATACGGTACAAAAAAAACAAAAAACATTGGTTTTGGGTTTTATAAAAAAAAAAAAGATCTCTTGACAGCCCGAGCTGAAAGTGACAAGAAGCCAAGAATCAATGCTAGCTTGAATCAGAGCTTCATCACTCTGACACACAGTCATGATGAATGCTAAAGTGCACTAGCCTGCATTCTTGCAGCTGTGTGCAGCGTGATGATCTCACTGTTGTCAAGGGAATGCGGTGCAGGAGGGTGAGGTGGAGATATATGGCTGTTGAATGTTTGCCGTTGGGGGTGAACCCACAACCACCACCACCACAACCACAACCACCACCACAACCACCACCACCACCACCACCACCCTGGTGACCCTTCACACAGTCCTCCTGTCTCTAGAGACCCCCTCAGTTGTAGCAGCACACTTGTGCCTCTACTTCCTCACTGGAGGTAGTAGGAGAGGGTTGGTGGTCTCAGGTTACTTTGTCCTGCAGAAATCCCCTGCAATTCATCTGCGCACACACACACACACACACACACACACACACACACACATATACACAAGCATACACACAAATGTGACAGTGTGGGTCTACTGCCTAAGTAAGCAATGGTATTTGCAAGTGCTCAATGTGTGACTCTAACCCTTCCATGATGCAACCTTCCTTCCTTCACCTGTCAGTTACAGCTCTCCCTTTCTTCTCCAGACTTGGTTATCTGCTGACCAAAACTGGGGAGAACATTTCTTTGTTTTTATGTCAACTGTAAGCGAGCAGATACCACATACATTACAGCAAAGTGTCAAACTCAAGGCCCCAGGGGGCAGATCTGACCCCACGTTATCATTTTAAATGGCTTCGCGACACCCTAGAACAGGGGTCGGGAACCTTTTTGGCTGAGAGAGCCAAGAAGCCAAATATTTTAAAATGTATTTCCGTAAGAGTCATATAATATATTTTTACACTGAACACAACTAATCACGTGCATTTTTAAGTAAAACCAACATTTCTAGAGTATAATAGGTCTGTTATTCTTTGTGATAACATTGTTATTCTGAAGCTAACTATGGAGGGGGCGTGGCCTGCGGGCCTGCAGCGAACTGGGGTGTGCCAGGACCGGCCTTGAAATCAGCGACAGGTGCGTAGATGGCCCACTTGGGCCTTGTTATCTAATCACCTGTCGCTCTGTTATAAGCAGCAGCCAGGAGGAGAGACAGGGTTTGGTGCTGGAGCCAGAGCGCAAGCGAGAACGAAAGAGAAAAATACAATTGCTGGAAAGCAACTGAGAGACTTATTGAAAAATAAAACAATATTGTAACCCTAAAACAGACTCTCATGTCGGTGCTTGGTGGTCTGAAGAACCCCCAGGAGGGCAAGCCCCACACTAACCAATAATAAATAAATAACTTCTTAACGCAACTTCTTGAACAGGTGCGGTCGTAAACGGATGGATGGACTAAAAATGCATGAGAATGTTTTATGTTTTGAACATTATTTTTAACACTTATTACAAGTTGAATTATTCATTACTTATCGTGTTAAGCAATGTCAGATCAGATTTATCTGAGAGCCAGATGCAGTCATCAAAAGAGCCACATCTGGCTCTAGAGCCATAGGTTCCCTACCCCTGCCCTAGAACTAATATGTGTACTCTATTGTTTCTTAAAGGCCTACTGAAATAAGATTTTCTTATTTAAACGGGGATAGCAGGTCCATTCTATGTGTCATACTTCATCATTTCACGATATTACCATATTTTTGCTGAAAGGATTTAGTAGAGAACATCCACGATAAAGTCCGCAACTGGAGAAAAGCCCTGCCTCTACCAGAAGTCGCAGACGATGACGTCACATGATGAGGGCTCCTCATATATTCACATTGTTGTTAATGGGAGCCTCCAACAAAAACAGCTATTCAGACCAAGAAAACGACAATTTCCCCATTAATTTGAGCGAGGATGAAAGATTTGTGGATGAGGAAAGTTAGAGTGAAGCACAAAAAAAAGAAAAGGCGACGGCTCCAGGCGGTGGCAGTGTGACCGTTTCAGATGTAATTAGACACATTTACTAGGATAAACCTGGAAGATCCCTTATCTGCTTATTGTTTTAATAGCATTTTAGTGAGATTATAAAGTCAGACCTGAAAGTCGGGTGGTTACGGTGAACGCCCGTGTCCCTGACAGAAGCCATCACATTGATTTTAATGCGAGCCTCCAACAAAAATAGCTATTCAGACCGAGAAAACAACAATTTCCCCATTAATTTGAGCGAGGATGAAAGTTTTGTGGATGAGGAAAGTTAGAGTGAAGCACAAAAAAAGAAAAGGCGATTTGAGCGAGGATGAAAGATTTGTGTTTGAGGATATTTATAGCGACGGACTAGAAAAAAAAAAAAAAAGTAAAAAAAAAAAACAGAACGCGATTGCAATCGCGTTGCATTAAGACGGATTATTATGTTTTTAGACACATTTACTAGGATAATTCTGGGAAATCCCGTATCTTTCTATTGTGTTGCTAGTGTTTTAGTGAGTTTGATAGTTGGAAGTGTACGTCCACGGCCGGGTGTTGACGCTCAGTGTCTCGGGGAAGTCGCCGGCAGCTGCATGGACGGCACAAGCTCAGCTGATATCCGGTAAGAGGCGACTTTTTAACCACAATTTTCTCACCGAAACCTGCTGGTTGACATGTAGTCGGGATCCATGTCCGCTGTGATCCATAGTAAAGTTTCACCTCCGTGAATTTTAAACAAGGAATCACCGTGTGTTTGTGTGGCTAAAGGCTAAAGCTTCCCACCTCCGTCTTTCTACTTTGACTTCTCCATTATTAATTGAACAAATTGCAAAAGATTCAGCAACACAGATGTCCAAAATACTGTGTAATTATGCGATTAAAGCAGACGACTTTTAGCTGTGTGTGTGTGCAGCGCTCATATTCATAACAGCCTGTGATGTCACGCGTACATGTCATCATTATGCGACGTTTTCAAGACGAAACTCCCAGGAAATTTAAACTTGCAATTTAGTAAACTAAAGCGGCCGTATTGGCATGTGTTGCAATGTTAATATTTCATCATTGATATATAAACTATCAGACTGCGTGGTCGCTAGTAGTGGCTTTCAGTAGGACTTTAATCATTCTTTCCATTTTGACAGAAAAATACATGTACTGCATGCAAATGCATTCTTTTAAATTTTCATCCCACAGGTGTGCAGGCTAATTGGGAACAGGTGGGTGCCATGATTGGCTATAAAAGCAGCTTCCATGAAACGCTAAGTAATTCACAAACAAGGATGGGGTGAGGGTCACCACTTTGTTAGCAAATTGTCGAACAGTTTTAGAACAACATTTCTCAACGAGCTATTGCACGGAATTTAGGGATTTTACCATCTACGGTCCGTAAAATCATCAAAAAGTTCAGAGAATCTGGAGCAATCACTGCACGTAAGCGATGATATTACAGACTTTTGATCCCTCAGGCTGTACTGCATCAAAAACAGACATCAGTGTGTAAAGGATATCACCACATGGGCTCAGGAACACTTCATAAAACCACTGTCAGTAACTACAGTTGGTCGCTACATCTGTAAGTGCAAGTTAAAACTCTACTATGCAAAGCCAAACCCATTTATCAACAACATCCAGAAACGCCGCCGGCTTGGCTGGGCCCGAGCTCATCTAAGATGGACTGATGCAAAGTGGAAAGGTGTTCTGTGGTCTGACGAGTCCACATTTCAAACTATATTTGGAAACAGAGGACGTGGTGTCCTCCAGAACAAAAAAGAAAATAACCATTTGGATTGTTATAGGCACAAAGTGTAAAAGCCAGCATGTGTGATGGTATGGGGGTGTATTAGTGCCCAAGGCATGGGTAACTTACACATCTGTGAAGGCACCATTAATGCTGAAAGGTACATACAGGTTTTGGAGCAACATCTAAGCAATGTTATCAGGGACCCCCCTGCTTATTTCAGCAAAACAATGCCAAGCCACGTGTTACAACAGCATGGCTTCATAGTAAAAGGGTACTTTCCTGGCCCGCCTGCAGTCCAGACCTGTCTCCCATGGAAAATGTGTGGCGCATTATGCAGCGTAAAATAGGACAGCGAAGACCCCGGACTGTTGAAGGACTGAAGCTCTACATAAAACAAGAATGGGAAAGAATTCCACTTTCAAAGCTTCAACAATTAGTTTCCTCAGTTCCCAAACGTTTATTGAGTGTTGTTAAAAGAAAAGGTGATGTAACACAGTGGTGAACATGCCCTTTCCTAACTACTTTGGCACGTGTTGCAGCCATGAAATTCTAAGTTAATTATTATTTGCAAAAAAAAATAAGTTTACGAGTTTGAACATCAAATATGTTGTCTTTGTAGCATATTCAACTGAATATGGCTTGAAAAGGATTTGCAAATCATTGTATTCTGTTTATATTTACATCTAACACAATTTCCCAACCCATATGGAAACGGAGTTTGTACGTAAATATCTAAGGGCGGCCATCATGGTGATCCGGCCCTTGATAAGATAAAACGTTTAAAACTCCTGACATAGAGGATGCTAGAGAATGATGACGTTGAAGTGGTGGTGACTATGTTGTGCAGGAATGGTAGAGAATGTTTTAGAGCTGTGGACTGCAGCAGACCCATCAAAACACCCCAGCACTAGAACCAGTGCTTTGTCACCATGGTGACAAAAGCCTCCTCGAGTCCCTCCTTCTACAGAGAGTTGGGGCTGATTAGATGGATGGATGTGTGGGGTGGTGGGGGGGGGGGGGGGTGTAGTTGAAGTAGTAAGGGTGTGAATGAGTGCCATTGCATTGCAGTGAGAGCTGCTGCTAAAAATACTCACATGACACACGGGCTCCAGTTGGCAAACACACACTCGTAGGTAAACACGGACTAGAATCACACTCCACCAGTAATTAATTCTAAGTAGAACTTTGCCAGTACGTGGCTTTGGGGCCCAAAGAATCCATCAATCAATTAATAATTATTTATATAGCCCTAAATCACAAATATCTCAAAGGACTGCACAAACCACTACGACTACGACATCCTTGGAAGAACCCACATAAGGGCCAGGAAAACTCACACCCAGTGGGACGCCAGTGACAATGATGACTATGAGAAACCTTGGAGAGGACCTCAGATGTGGGCAACCCCCCCCCTCTAGGGGACCGAAAGCAATGGATGTGGAGCGGGTCTAACATGATACTGTGAAAGTTCAATCCATAGTGGCTCCAACACAGCCCCGAGAGTTCAGTTCAAAGCGGATCCAAGACAGCAGCGAGAGTCCCGTCCGCAGGAAACCATCCCAAGCGGAGGCGGATCAGCAGCGTAGAGATGTCCCCAGCCGATACATCCTGGGTCTCGACTCTGGACAGCCAGTACTTCATAATAATAATAATAATAATAATGGATTACATTTATATCGCGCTTTTCTATTGTTAGATACTCAAAGTGCTCACAGAGAAGTGGGAACCCATCATTCATTCACACCTGGTGGTGGTAAGCTACTTCCGTAGCCACAGCTGCCCTGGGGTAGACTGACGGAAGCGTGGCTGCCAGTTTGCACCTACGGCCCCTCCGACCACCACCAATCATTCATTCATCATTCATTCACCAGTGTGAGCGGCACCGGGGGCAAAGGGTGAAGTGTCCTGCCCAAGGACACAACGGCAGCGATTTTGGATGTCAATAGGTGGGAAGCAAACCTCCAACCCTCAGGTTTCTGGCACGGCCGCTCTACCCACTACGCCATGCCGCACCATCCATGGTCATCGGACCAGACCCCCTCCACAAGGGAGGGGGGGAGAGAGGAGAAGCGGCAGATCAACTGGTCTAAAAAGGAGGTCTATTTAAAGGCTAAAGAAGACGTTTTGAGACCATTTCAGAGTGAAAAAGAGAGACAAGGTGGTGAAATGTTTGCACCGTCAAACGGAGGTAGCATTTCACACTCGCCCTACATCGCTGATGCAGCACATTACCCAAATTCATCCTGCATATTTAAGAGTAACAACAAGGTAAAGGTCTATTTTGCCAGCGAAGTATAACATCTTACAATGTTTGACTTGCATTACGACGATTTTATTAAACACATGCGAGGACATGGTAGCATTTATCGATTGTATGTTAATGCTAATTAGTTGTTAGTCCGAAATTCAACCTTCCTCCAATTAATATCATTTCAAATTATTGTTAAATACATTCTCACTCAATTGGTCTTTTTTTCGTTGGTCTTCATTTATCTATCACTGAGATTTTCAGACTGCGGTACATAGTGGTAAGCAGGCTCTAGCTAAGCGCCGTCTTTTTCATGGACGCCCCTGCTTATTTCAGCAAAACAGTGCCAAGCCACATTCAGCACGTGTTACAACAGAGTGGCTTCGTAAAAAAAGAGTGCGGGTACTTTCCTGGCCCGCCTGCAGTCCAGACCTGTCTCCCATCGAAAATGTGTGTCGCATTATGAAGCATAAAATACGACAGCGGAGACCCCGGACTGTTGAAGGACTGAAGCTCTACATAAAACAAGAATGGGAAAGAATTCCACTTTCAAAGCTTCAACAATTAGTTTACTCAATTCCCAAACGTTTATTGAGTGTTGTTGAAAGAAAAGGTGATGTAACACAGTGGTGAACATGCCCTTTCCCAACTACTTTGGCACGTGTTGCAGCCATGAAATTCTAAGTTAATGATTATTTGCAAGAAAAAAAAAATGTTTTGAGTTTGAACATCAAATATGTTGTCTTTGTAGCATATTCAACTGAATATGGCTTGAAAAGGATTTGCAAATCATTGTATTCTGTTTATATTTACATCTAACACAATTTCCCAACTCATATGGAAACAGGGTTTGTATATATATATATATATGTATGTGTATATATATGTATGTGTATAGATATATATATATATATATATATATATATATATATATATATATGTATATATATATACATACTTATATACACATATATACATACACACATACATATATACAGTATATATATACACATCTGTTATTATAAATATAAGTTATAAAGGTGATCAATCAAATGGAACATAATATTGATATGTCACTTGTTTATCAACATATTCGATAGCTGCAGCCCTCGAGTTGGAGTGCAATAGTTTACTGAACTTCAAACTTGTTACACTGGAAAATCTTACAATTTCACCAAATATATATTTCTAATTTGTAGTCAAAATACCTAAACAGACTTCATATCCCCGGAATATACTTTATTCAGTGAGACATGAGAACTTATTAGGCCATCAATCTTCTCAGGAAAGTTTGTCATGAGACACAAAACTTAAAAATACTAGTAAGTATAACTTTAAGATCACTTAAATGTAATCAGGCTTAAATAAAATGTCTTACTTCAACAAAATCTTACCAAGACACTTTTGGTACATTTCTTTTGTCGTTACAAGCATAAATAACTTGTATTATTATTATATTTTTTTTAACTCTTTTTAAGAGGTGCATTTTACAAATATAGGGCACTTATATATTACCTGAAATACCCCTCTATATGTTGAACAAAGCAAAACGGTGTGAAATAAAAGGTTGCAATAGTCAGCCGATCATAAAACAAGAAGTCTATTAATTTTGAAGGATATATTTAACACAAAAATGCTTGGAGCCGCTGAGCCCCCAAGGCAGGGGTGTCAAACTCAAATATAAAGTGGGCCAACATTTAAAACTGAACGAAGCCGCGGGCCGAGGTTGAACAATGAACCTTTTAATAGGGACCCAAACAAGTTTTGCATGGAATATTGAACAAGCAAGACTTATTTAACTTTATAGTGACATGCAAAATAGTATTTCAAATAAAAATAATTCAAATATATCAATGGCATATCAAATAAAATGTAAATAAAAAATGGAATGCCTCTTTTCTATTTGCAACCTTCTGAGGTGAATATCAAAATACACTTTTTTACAGGCTAAAAATACATTTGAAAATAAAATAACTAATGAATGAATCAAACATTCAAGAGAAACTGCCAACGTTAATTTTTGCTTAGTTTGCTACACTGATTTACTTTAACACTGAATATGGAACAAGCAACGCTTATAGAACTTCATAGTGAAAAATCTTAATAATGGTGGTAGCTGGGGTGTATATTGTAGTGTTCCGGAAGAGTTAGTGCTGCAAGGGATTCTGGGCATTTATTTTGTTGTATTTATGTTGTCTTTCGGTGCGGATGTTCTCCCGAAATGTGTTTGTCATTCTTGTTTGGTGTGGGTTGACAGTGTGGTGCATATTTGTAACAGTGTTAAAGTTGTTTATACAGCCACCCTCAGTGTGACCTGTATGGCTGTTGACCAAGTATGCTTTGCATTCACTCAAGTGTGTGTTTAAAAGCCGCATATATCATGTGACTAGGCCGGCACACTGATAGTATGGAGGAAAAGCGGACGTGACGACAGGTTGTAGAGAACGCTTTAAGGCAGTGCCTTTAAGGAACGCCCCCAATATTGTTGTCCGGGTGGAAATTGGTAGAAATTTGAGAGTGTGGTTGCCCCGGGAGTCTAGCGGGAAAATTTGGAGGGTTGGTAAGTATGAGTATTAGCGGTGAATGCGGTGTTACACCGTCACCGCCGCTGTAGAATACCGGCGGGCCAGCACTAATGTTAATTTGGTATTGCCTCAAGGGCCAAATTTGGCCTGCGGGTCAGAGTTTGACACTCATGCCCCAAGGTCAGGTAGAAGATAAATGTTACCGTCAACGCTTCTTCCTCCAAACACGACGAGTTGAGTTTATACCAAAAAGTCGTATTTTGGTTTCATCTGACCACATGACATTCTCCCAATCCTCTGCTGTATCATCCATGTATCCATTTTGGTATAAACTCAACTGGTGGTGTTTGGAGGAAGAAGAATACAGAGTTGCATCCCAAGAACACCATACCTACTGTGAAGCATGGGGGTGGAAACATCATGCTTTGGGGCTGTTTTTCTGCTAAGGGGACAGGACGATTGATCCGTGTTAAGGAAAGAATGAATGGGGCCATGTATCCTGAGATTTGGAGCCAAAACCTCCTTCCATCAGTGAGAGCTTTGAATGGTTGACCAAATACTTATTTTCCACCATCATTTACAAATAAATTCTTTAAATTTCCTACAATGTGAATTCCTGGATTTTTTTCTTCACATTCTGTCTCTCACAGTTGAAGTGTACCTATGATGAAAATGACAGACCTCTGTCATCATTTGAAGTGGGAGAACTTGCACAATCGCTGGCTGACTAAATACTTTTTTGCCCCACTGTATATGTATATATATATATATATATATATAAAGCCAACAATTATTATTTACAGTTAAAGTACCACAGATAGTCACACACAGTAGGTTTGGTGTAATAATACTCTCTGCATTTGGACCATCCCCTTGTTCCACCCTCTGGGAGGTGAGGGGAGCAGTGAGCAGCAGCGCTGGCAGCGCTCAGGAATCATCCTGGTGATTTAACTGACGCTGAGGTAACGGGTCCAATTTTTATAGTCTTTGGTATGACTCGGCCGGGGTTTGAACTCACAACCGACCAATCTCAGGGCGGACACTGAGCAGCTATTAGTATGAATATTATTTTCTCATTACATTGTGTTTATGCCATTTTTCTTACATTTTTACTTTTTTAAATTTTATTTTGACAATGCGGGCTACCTGAACATTGAACACACCTTCGCATTTCAATGTGTTTTCTTCATTTTCACAACTTTTTACATTGTAGATTGTCACGGAATGCATCTATGACACCTGTGAAGTGAAACCCCTTTCAGGTGACTACCTCTTGAAGCTCAGCGAGGGAATGCCAAGAGTGTGCAAAAAACAGTAATCAGAGCAAAGGGTGGCTATTTTGAAGAAACTAGAATATAAAACATGTTTTCAGTTATTTCACCTTTTTCTTGTTAATAACTCCACATGTGTTCATTCATAGTTTTGCTGCCTTCAGTGACAATCTACAATGTAAATAGTCATGAAAATAAAGACATTTAATTTGAAGGTGTGTCCAACTTTTGGCCTGTACTGCATGTATACACACAAACTATAGCAGTCTTCAATCATTCAAAGATATTTGTTATTCTGTGTAGAAAACCAAGACCTCTGTTTAGTTTGAATCGTATCCAGGATTAAAAAAGCCACTTAGTCAAAGTTTAAAGGTCAATTCCAGACATTTTGTCTTTCCACGGCAGCGATTCAGGACAGAAAACTGACTGCTCACTGCCAGACTGCATACGTTTGGGGACTACTTTCAATCTACTTTTCTCACTAGCTGTTCTCTACCACAGCTTTTTCTGCTAGCTTTGACGCAGTCTGTCTGTTTCTGTCTGTTTCCTCTAACCCAGTGGTGTCCAAAGTGCGACCCGAGGGCCATTTGCGGCCCGTAGCTAACTGTTTACCACATTCTGGGAATGCTATTGCAAAAATAAAAAAGGACATTAAAAATATTGGAATGAGGTGAAATCTAACGAAAAAAAGTTGCAATGTTGACACAAAGCTGCCATGCAGGCTGTTTTTTTTTCTTTTGTCTTTATTTACCATGTAAAAACCATCTTTAAGGGACGGCGTGGCGCAGTGGGAGAGTGGCCGTGCGCAACCCGAGGGTCCCTGGTTCAAATCCCACCTAGAACCAACCTCGTCACGTCCGTTGTGTCCTGAGCAAGACACTTCACCCTTGCTCCTGATGGGTGCTGGTTAGCGCCTTGCATGGCAGCTCCCTCCATCAGTGTGTGAATGTGTGTGTGAATGTGGAAGTAGTGTCAAAGCGCTTTGAGTACCTTTAGAAAAGCACTATACAAGTACAACCCATTTACCATTTTAAGAACGAATGGACAAAAACGGCAGGCTTAAATACAGGCAGTGATGAACAAAAACATGGGGGGGGGCTGTAAACCCCGGCATGTGAAAATAATACGTTACTATGGAAACAGAACAAACCAGGAACAGAGGAAGTCAAAGACTAACTGAATATAATACAACCTCGTCACGTCCGTTGTGTCCTGAGCAAGACACTTCACCCTTGCTCCTGATGGGTGCTGGTTGGCGCCTTGCATGGCAGCTCCCTTCATCAGTGTGTGAATGTGTGTGTGAATGTGGAAGTAGTGTCAAAGCGCTTTGAGTACCTTGAAGGTAGAAAAGGGCTATACAAGTACAACCCATTTATCATTTATCTTTAGCATGAATTGATTAACGTGGACCGCGACTTAAACAAGTTTGTGGCTCCAAAATGACAACACTGGCTGGGTTTCTTAAAGACGGGCTCTTTACTTGAGTTCAAGCCGTGAAAACTACAGGACAAGACATGAAATACAATAGTATTAGAAACAGTTCAGTCCCAGGCAAAGAAGGTGCCAAACAAAAGTAGCTACCTGGTGGCCGCCTGCCACTTCAGATGTTCTAGGGCAGCAAACACTCCAGTGTTGTGCAACTACATGAGCGTACAAAATCTAACCAATGCACTCCACAAATATACAGAACATTTCAACACAATATGACAAATACCTTCTTCAACTAGTCAAATGTTCCCAACTGCTGCTGACCCAAAGTCCTTTGCATGTCTGCAACTCCAAACACCACAACAAATCTCGCCAGAATAGCGGTGTGACAGAGAAAATAAATTGCCCTTTTTATAGTACACCAAATGTGTCTTATTTACAAAAAATATAAAATGACTTCAGAACCGTAATAATTTACAACAAAAAATGTTAACCCTTAAAACAAAAAATATTAAGTGTAAGTTTTCAACAACACTTACAAAGTTGAAAAACGTATTCAGGTGTTACCATTTAGTGGTCAATTGTACAAAATATGTACTAAACTGTGCAATCTACTAATAAAAGTTTCAATCAATCAATTATTTATAAAAAAATTTTGTGACATTGCTAAAAACAAAAAATAATGTAAAAAAAAATCCATGTTATAATGAATTAATTTCAAAGCTCCAATTATTTCCAATATTTAATTTTAAAATGTTTTATGTGGTAAATATTGCATCTATTGTGCAGTTGCCGTATAAAACATAACCGTTTTCTTTGACAAAAGAGCATAAAACAAACAAAATAATAGTTTAAACGTAAAATCGACAGATCTAACTGAAGTTGATCTTGTAACTTAAGTGTTGAAAGTTAAAAAAACAAACTGATAAAAATGTGTCACTTTCTGAGTGGGACACCTTTTGGATCCCAAATATACTTAGTGGTATTTTATTTATCTTTTCACTGTGATTACTCCAAAATAATAAAGAATTAAAATGAATGGTGTCCTGCATTATTGATCGTTTAGGCCTCTAATTACTAAATACTGCATATTTCAGTTTTACTATTAAAAAAACTAAGATATTTTTGACAGAAAAGCCATAAACCCTTTTTTTTTTTTTTTTAAAGTTGATATAGAGATTTACTGTAGGCGTTAAATAAAAAATTATACAAATTTGACTTATTTTTAACATTTTAATAACTGAGACCCTTTATAGTCCCCGGGATCCCTAAAGGTAAAATAATTTTTAAAAATCCATCTAATTTGTTATGGTTTCAAAATTAAAAATATAAAAATGGCCCCCGCATGCTTTAAAGGCCTACTGAAATGAGATGTTCTTATTTAAACGGGGATAGCAGCTCCATTCTATGTGTCATACTTCATCATTTTGCCATATTGCCATATTTTTCCTGAAAGGTTTGAGTAGAGAACATCCACGATAAAGTTGGCAACTTTTGGTCACTAATAAAAAAGCCTTGCCTGTACCGGAAGTAGCAGACGATGTGCCCGTGATGTCACGGGTTGTGGAGCTCCTCACATCTGAACATGGTTTATAAAGTGAGCTACCAGCAGCGAGAGCGATTCGGACCGAGAAAACGACGATTTCCCCATTAATTTGAGCGAGGATGAAAGATTTGTGGATGAGGAAAGTTGAAGTGAATCACAAATTAAAAAGAAAAAAGAAAAAAAAAAGGAAAGGCGACGGTTCTAGGCAGCGGCAGTGGAACCATTTCAGATGTAATTAGACACATTTACTAGGATCATTCTGGAAAATCCCTTATCTGCTTATTGTGTTACTAGTATTTTAGTGTCATACCTGAAAGTCGGATGGCTGTGGTGAACGCCAGTGTTTCTGAGAGAAGCCGAGGAGCCAAGATCAAAGTGCCGACTTAATATCACAATTTTCCCATCCAAAAACTTGCTGGTTGACGTAGAGAAACATGTTCGCTTGACCGCTCTGTGTTAAAGCTTCACAACAAACAAAGAAACACAGGCTGTGTTTCGGTGCTAAAGGCAGCTGCAATCCACCGCTTTCCACCAACAGCTTTCTTCTTTGACGTCTCCATTATTAATTGAACAAATTGCAAAAAATTCAGCAACACAGATGTCCAAAATTCTGTGTAATTGTGCGATATGAAGAGACGACTTTTAGCCGCAAGTGGTGCTGGGCTAATATGTCCGCTTCAACCAATCACGTCACAAACACGCGTCATCATTCCGCGACGTTTTCAACAGGAAACTCCGCGGGAAATTTAAAATAGCAATTTAGTAAACTAAAGCGGCCGTATTGTCATGTGTTGCAATGTTAATATTTCATCATTGATATATAAACTATCAGACTGCGTGGTCGCTAGTAGTGGCTTTCAGTAGGCCTTGAATTTTTCCACGCGGCCCTCAGTGGAAAAAGTTTGGACACCCCTGCTCTAACCTGACTACGTCTGTCCTCTCTCACCCTGAAATATCACTTACACTTGACAGCATCTCACCTGCCTGTGTGTGTGTGTGTGTGTGTGTGTGTGTGTGTAGCCGGCTAAGACGGACTAATGAGTTTTTGCACTCCAGTTCTCATCACATATCCACTTCTGGACGTGAGCCGCATGCTAAGTGGGGGTCATGAAGTGTGTCCAGTGAGGTCGTGCAGGCCAAGCGTGTGTGGAGCACTAAGTGAAAAGATTCCAATCCAGAACACAGAGATTTGACAGCATGTCTGAGTCGAAGCAAAGACCCTGAACACGTGTTGAAGCTGATGTCATGCACCAGTAGGTCTGGGGTCCCACGTCTGGATGTAATCACCACTATCTAGGTTCGGGGATAGCTTTGGGGGTTCTAGCTTAGGAAATCAAACAATGACAAACAATTCCAGATGTCTTTTGGAGATGATGTAGTCGCGGATGAGAACCATAGGAGCTGGCACGCCGTGCGAATGATGCAAAACGAGGGGTTTTCCAGCCCACTGCAGATGATCATAAATACTGTTAACGGCAGCGATTATGGTCTGAGTGTCTACCACTTAAATTTGAAATTGTGGGACCATAACTGGAGTTATTAGCACATTGACTTTTAACAGAAGAGCCCAAGCCTTAGAAATTGTCTCTGGGTGTTCTTATTCTCGAGGTCAGGGGTCGGCAACCTGCGGCTCTTTAGCGCTTCCCTTGTCGTGGTCCACCTCGGGGGGGTCACACTCAAATACAGACTGGGACAACATTTTAAACGGAACAAAGCCGCAAATGAACCTTTTAATAGGAACCCAAACAAGTTTTGCATGAAATATTGAACAAGCAAGGCTTATATAACTTTAGTGACGTGCAAAATCCAGTTTCAAATAATAATAATAATAATTTAAATAATATCATTGACATATCGAATAAAATGTAAATAATTGTATGTCTTTTTTTCTATTTGCAATCTTCTGAGGTAAATATCAAATTTTTTCCACAGGCTAATAATACATTTGTACATAAAATAACAATATTGAATGAACCAAACATTCAAGCCTTGAAGTAGCGAGAGAAAATGCATGAATAAAACGTTAATTATTGCTCAGTTTGCTGGAAGTTTCCCGGAAGAGTTAGTGCTGCAAGGGGTTCTGGGTATTTGTTCTGTTGTGTTACGGTGCGGATGTTCACCTGAAATGTGTTTGTCATTCTTGTTTGGTGTGGGTTCACAGTGTGGCGCATATTTGTAACAGTGCTAAAGTTGTTTATACGGCCACCCTCAGTGTGACCTGTATGGCTGTTGACCAAGTATGCCTTGCATTCACTTGTGTGTGTGTGTAAAAGCCACAAATATTATGTGACACGCTGTTAGTATGGAGGAAAAGCGGACGTGACGACAGGTTGTAGAGAACGCTAAAGGCAGTGCCTTAAATGCACGCCCCCAATATAGTTGTCCAGGTGGAAATCGGTAGAAATTCAGGAGAATGGTTGCCCCGGGAGATTTTCGGCAGGGGCACTGAACTTCGGGAGTCTACCGGGAAAATGAGGAGGGTTGTCAAGTATGAGTATTAGCGGTGAATGCAGTGTTACAGCGGCACCAACGCTGTATAACACCGGCGGGCCAGCTCTAATGCTAAATTGATATTGCCTCAAGGGCCAAATTAAATTAGCCAGAGTTTGACAGCCATGGTCCACGTCTTGGATCATGTCATATTCTGGTTTTGTTTCTGTTTTTATTATCACAGCCTGTTTTGTATTTGACATCTTTAGTTCCCGGTGGCACTTCCTGGTTTGTTTCGGTTGCCTAGTTACGCATTTAGTGTCACCTGTTTCTGGTTTTTGATCACCGCACCTGCCCCTGATGATTGCTGCCCCTAGATATGCCTGTCTTTGTTTGCCTTTCCTTCTCGGACTATAGTTTGCTACACGCAACAAGTGACATCTCTCTTCCTGCATTGTGGTAACTATTTTTTTCACCCTATTAGCTTCCATGCTATTTTGTTTGTTTACTTGTCCCTAGTTTACATACTAGTGCTTTCTGTTCATTGTAGCTTCCAGGCTAGTTCTGTTTGTTTTGTCTTTAGTGCCTATGTGCCAGTGTTTCTGTTATTAGTTTGTTCTTGTAGTGAGGAATAAATCATCATTCCTACCTTAACGCTGTGTTCCATCTCTGCTGCACCACGAGAATGCAAACACACGCCACGATGCCACCCAGACGTCACATCCCTAGAGGCTCTCTGGAGCTTTTTCAAAAATATATGAAAAATGGAAAAGATGAGAGGAAAAAAAACATATTTTTGTTTTAATTTGGTTTCTGTAGGAGGACAAACATGACACAAACCTCCCTCGCTGCTATAAAGCACACTGTTTATATTAAACATGCTTCACTGATTCGAGTATTTGGCGAGCACCGTTTTGTCCGACTAATTTTGCCGGTCCTTGAACTCACCGTAGTTTGTTTACAGCAGGGGTCAGCAACCTTTTTGAAACCAAGAGCTACTTCTTGGGTACTGAATAATGCAAAGGGCTACCAGTTTGATACACACTTAAATAAATTGCCAGAAATAGCCAATTTGCTCAATTTACCTTTAATAAATAAATCTGTATATATATTAAAAAAAAAAGGGTATTTCTGTCTGTCATTCGTCGTACATTTTTTTTTCCTTCTACGGAAGGTTTTTTGTAGAGAATAAATGATGAAAAAAACACTTAATTGAATGGTTTAAAAGAGGAAAAACAGGAAGAAAATTAAATTTTGAAACATAGTTTATCTTCAATTTCAACTCTCTAAAATTCAAAATTCAACCGAAAAAGAGAAGAGAAAAACTGGCTAATTCTAATCTTTTTGAAAAAATTTAAAAAACAATTTAAGGAACATCAATAATAATTTTTCCTGATTAAGATTAATTTTAGTATTTTGATGACATGTTTTAAATAGGTTAAAATCCAATCTGCACTTTGTTAGAATATATAACAAATTGGACAAAGCTATATTTCTAACAAAGACAAATCATTATTTCTTCTAGATTTTCCAGAACAAAAATTTTAAAAGAAATTCAAAAGACTTTGAAATAAGATTTAAATTTGATTCTAAAGATTTTCTAGATTTGCCAGCATAATTTTTTTGAAATTTAATCATAATAAGTTTGAAGAAATATTTCACAAATATTCTTCATCGAAAAAACAGAAGCTAAAATGAAGAATCAAACTAAAATGTATTTATTGTAGTCGTAATGATTTGTACAGTCCTTTGAGACATTTGTGATTTGGGGCTATATAAATAAACATTGATTGATTGATTGATATTATTCTTTACAATACAAAAATCAATGTACTTGAACATTGATTTAAATTGTCAGGAAAGAAGAGGAAGTAATTTAAAAGGTAAAAAGGTATATGTGTTTAAAAGTCCTAAAATCATTTTTAAGGTTGTATTTTTTTCTCTAAAATTGTCTTTCTGAAAGTTATAAGAAGCAAAGTCAAAAAATAAATGAATTTATTTAAACAAGTGAAGACCAAGTCTTTAAAATATTTTCTTGGATTTTCAAATTCTAGAGTTTTGTCTCTCTTAGAATTAAAAATGTCGAGCAAAGCGAGACCAGCTTGCTAGTAAATAAATACAATTTAAAAAATAGAGGCAGCTCACTGGTAAGTGCTGCTATTTGAGCTATTTTTAGAACAGGCCAGCGGGCGACTCATCTGGTCCTTACGGGCGACCTGGTGCCCGCGTTGGTGCCCGCGTTGGTGACCCCTGCTGTACATGAATAACTTTCTCAGACGTGATTTATGCCACTTCTTTTTCCGTCTCATTTTGTCCACCAAACTTATAACGTTGTGCATTAATTGCACCAAGGTGAGTTTTGTTGATGTTATTGACTTGTGTGGAGTACTAATCAGACATATTTGGTCCCTGCATGACTGCAAGCTAATCCATGCTAACATGCTATTTAGGCTAGCTATATGTACATATTGCATCATTATGCCTCATTTGTTGCTATTTTTGAGCTCATTTAGTTTCCTTTAAGTCCTCATAACTCAATTTATATCTCATGACACATTATCTGTATGTAATATGGCTTTTAATTTTTTGCAACTCCAGACGGATTTGTTTTTGGATTTTTGGTCCAATATGGCTCTTTGAAAGAAAGAAAGAAAGAAAGAAAGAAAGAGAGAAAGAAAGAAAGAAAGAAAGAAGAAAGAAAGAAAGGAAGGAAGGAAGGAAGGAAGGAAGGAATTTTTTGCGGCTCCAGACGGATTTGTTTTTGTATTTTTGGTCCAATATGGCTCTTTGAAAGAAAGAAAGAAAGAAAGAAAGAAAGAGAGAAAGAAAGAAAGAAAGAAAGAAGAAAGAAAGAAAGGAAGGAAGGAAGGAAGGAAGGAAGGAATTTTTTGCGGCTCCAGACGGATTTGTTTTTGTATTTTTGGTCCAATATGGCTCTTTCAAAGAAAGAAAGAAAGAAAGAAAGAAAGAAAGAAAAAAAGAAAGGAAGGAAGGAAGGAAGGAAGGAAGGAAAGAAGGAAGGAAGGAAGGAAGGAATTTTTTGCGGCTCCAGACGGATTTGTTTTTGTATTTTTGGTCCAATATGGCTCTTTCAACGGAAGGAAGGAAGGAAGGAAGGAAGGAAGGATTTTTTTTTTTAACTGTAATAAACTGTGGTGCCGTTTTGGCATTTACAGTATCCATCCATCCATTTTCTACCGCTTATTCCCTTTGGGGTGGCGGGGGGTGCTGGCGCCTATCTCAGCTACAATCGGGCAGAACGCGGCGTACACCCTGGACAAATCACCACCTCATCACAGGGCCAACACAGATAGAAAACATTCACACACTAGGGACCATTTAGTGTTGCCAATCAACCTATCCCCAGGTGCATGTCTTTGGAGGTGGGAGGGGCCTATCCCCAGGTGCATGTCTTTGGAGGTGGGAGGGGCCTATCCCCAGGTGCATGTCTTTGGAGGTGGGAGGGGCCTATCCCCAGGTGCATGTCTTTGGAGGTGGGAAAAAGCTGCAATTATGTAATAATATCAAGAGGCGAAACCTAATACATTTATATTCATACATTATTGATTGTTACAAGCGGCCCTCTGTGTACCTGCAAGGAAGCCCTCAATAAAAACAAGTTTGACACTGCTCTCCTATAAGATCATTAATTGTATAATCCACAGGCCATTAATCTTTGTTTCATCCATATAAGAACTCTCTGGAAAAGGCCAATTAAGTGGTTGTCAGATGTGAGTCTAACACAGCTGCTCCATTTTACTAACAGTATATCATCAGCAGTAATTAGTGTGACAACGCTCATCAAAGACTTCCTCAGTGATTAAAAGCTCTCTGGCATCCAAACACAAAAGAGGGAAAAGTTCACTGCGTCATCTGTCATCACTTTAATAGCAAGCGGGAGAAAGGTTCTTGTTTGGGAGATTTTCCAATAAGTCTACATCTTCAACATTTTCTTAGCAGGATTATTAAATGTTTCAAAGATTTATGCACACTATTTAGAGCTAAATTACACAAAATGTTATTTGATTTTCCAAAAAATGTGAAATTTGAAAAAAAATTTGGGGGAAAAAAACTACGCAAAACTGTGAACATGTTTTTAATTCAAGTACCCCCTAATTTAAGCAAAGCATTTTTGCTTGAAAAAAAGAGATAAAGAAGTAAAATACAGCACTATGTCATCAGTTTCTGATTTATTAAATTGTATAACAGTGCGAAATATTGCTCATTTGTAGTGGTCTTTCTTGAACTATTTGGAAAAAAAGATATAAAAATAACTAAAAACTTGTTGAAAAATAAACAAGTGATTCAATTATAAATACATATTTCTCCACATAGAAGTAATCATCAACTTAAAGTGCCCTCTTTGGGGATTGTAATAGAGATCCATCTGGATTCATCAACTTACTTCTAAACATTTCTTCACAAAAAATGAAATCTTTAACATCAATATTTATGGAACATGTCCACAAAAAATCTAGCTGTCAACACTGAATATTGCATTGTTGCATTTCTTTTCACACTTTATGTGTCACGTGGGGGTCGCATTTTAATGCGGGATCGTTCCTCCAACGCAAACATAGACACTCCGGACAACAACGTAAAGGTAAGAATGATTTAATAACAAAACACTGGTACAAAAACAGACGAAAAGAAACGCGTGGCAAAAGCACAGAAGCTAATGCTAACACTAGCACAGGATCAGGCAACAAGAAATCTAGAATTACAAACTAAACAGTTGCATACCGCAAACAAGGGACCAAGACCGACTGACGGGACAAGGCAGGCTTAAATAAGGAAGTAATTAACAAAAACAGGTGTACGTCTGGAACCCTCAGCAGGTGAAATTAATATGTTGCCATGGTGACCAAACTGACTCACAAAAAGGTACACAAACAACAAAGGGAGTCCAAACTAACAGAAAATAACTAAACTAAACATGATCCAGACTACGGATCATGACATTATGAACTTACAATCATATTTTGCTGAAGTATTATTCAATAAATATATTATATAAAGATTTTTGAATTGTTGCTATTTTTAGAATATTTAAAAAAAATCTCACGTACCCCTTGGCATACCTTCAAGTACCCCCAGGGGTACACGTACCCCCTTTTCAGAGCCACTGTTTTAGATTACTAAATTTAATGATACTTTGCAAATTACCACAACATTACCAAGATCATTTTTAGTTACCATGATTATGTGAAAAACATGAATTTAGTAGTTACCAGCATTACAGGAAAACTATAAACTTGGTAAATACAAGTTTATTATAAAAATGACACTTTGCAGTTACCAGGATGATATGAAACCATACATTTTGTAGTTACAAGATCAGGTGAAAACTATTACATTTGATAGTCACCAGGATTATATCAAAACAATATTTGTTGTGTTTTAATAGATTACAAAAGTTTAAGTTAAAGTAACAATGATTGTCGCACACACACTAGGTGTGGGGAAATTATTCTCTGCATTTGACCCATCACCCATGATCACCCCCTGGGAGGTGAGGGGAGCAGTGAGCAGCAGCAGTGGCCGCGCCCCGGAATCATTTTTGGTGATTTAACCCCCAATTCCAACCCTTGATGCTGAGTGCCAAGCAGGGAGGTCATGGGTCCCAATTTTATAGTCTCTGGTATGACTCAGCCAGGGTTTGAACTCACGACCTACCGGGCGGACACTAACCACAAGGCCACTGAGTTGGTTTTGCAAACCCTACAAAATGTCATGTCTTTGTGATCGCGTGTTGTTTAGTTATGTTCTGTTTTTTCTCTTTTTACTTCCTGTTTACGCTTCCTTGTTTGGTTACCATGACGACCAATTAGTTCACCTGATTGACTTGGACTCATGCACCTGTCAATAATCATGTCACTATTATTTAAAGCTTGTAGTTGCCAGGCAGTCGGCCTGGCGTCATTGTTCTTTTCATGTTAGTTTTTTTTCACCCCATAGTTCATGCTGCTCCTTTCACATCACAGTAAGTGTTCTTTTGGTTTGATGTCCATAGTCTAAGTTAGTTTTTGTTTCCATACGCTAAGTTTGTGTCTCCACCTTGTGCGCGCCTTTTGTTTGTACTTTGTTAGTGTTAAAATGAAATCATGTTTTTACCTGCACGCCATGTCCCGAGTAGTCCGTCTGCCTTCCTGGGAAAACGACCCCCTCCCCCCACAGACACAAAATGAGTACATTTATACACATATTTACCAGGATCACCAAAACTGCTTTGCTGATTTTGCCAAAATGTCATCAGGATAACTGTAATGTTGTAGTTACCAGGATCATGTGAAAACTGTGAATGTTTGTAGTTAGCAGGATTGTGAAAAGCAAATCATGAATGTTGTAGTTTCAGGTTTGGATGAAAACTATAAATCTTGGTAATTACTTGGATTATGTGATAACCATCAATATGTAGTTACCAGGAGTCACGTGAAAACGAATGAAACCTGGCATTTACCAGAATTATGTGAATACAGGTTGTTGTTTTTTAACTACTAGGATTACGTGAAAACTCCAAAAGTTAGTAGTTACCGGCTTGAGAAAACCATGGATGTTGTAGTTACCAGGATTCCATGAAAACTGAAACATTGTAGTTACCAGGGTTATGTGAAACCAAGAAAGTTTGTAGTTAGGATTGTGAAAAGTAAATTGTGATCAATTAAACGAAAACTGTGTAACTTGGTAGTTACCAGGATTATCTGATAACCATGAATATTTAGTAACCAGGATTACGAATATGAATGAAATTTGGTAGTTACCCGGATTATGTGAAAACTGATTTTTTTAATTACCAGGATTATGTGGAAAAGTATGAAAGATAGTAGTTACCAGGCTCGTGAAAACCATTAACGCTGTATTCTGTAAAAACTGAAACATTGTAGTTACCAGGATTATGTGAATATTATAAACGTTGTAGTCAGTAGGGTTGTGGGAATACCATAACAATTGTGGTTTCCAGTATTACATGAAAACTATGACACTTTGTAGTCACCAGGATTATATGAAAAGTGAAACATTACAGTTACTAGGAGGATGTGAATATAATAGACATTCAATCGATCGCAAATGGACTGTCTGGTTGGTCTTAGAAAAGGTTTCTCCGCTCATCCGAGTAGGTTTCATCACTATGTGCTCGTACACTTAGATTCGCCAGGTAGTCACCAGGATTATATGAAAACTATTAAATTTGGCAGTCCACAGGATTACATAAAAAAACTATGAAATTTGGTAGTTAAAAGGATTACATGAAAACTATGAAACCAAGTTTCGATTGAATGCCCTGAAATGACAATGACCAGGAGAATGAGAACATTTATAGACATCAAAAGCATAATTACCAGGATTGTACGAATACCGTAAACATTGTGGTTGCCACGACTGTGTGAATAACACAAAACGTTGTGGTTATCAGGATTGTGTGAATAACACAAAACGTTGTGGTTATCAAGATTGTGTGAATACCATAAACGTTGTGGTTAGCAGGATAGTGTGGATGAAATTAATCAGTTAGCAGGATTAAGTAAATATATAAATAGTTACTAGGATTGTGTGAATATCATGAACTTTGTAGTTATCAAGAATACGTGAAAACCCAAACATTGTAGTTGTCAAGCATCATGTGAAAACTATTAAAATTTTGTAGTCACTGGGATTATATTTAAAACAAATTTCTGTGTGTGTTTTATTATGCAGAAATGTTACTACACTACAAATGTACACTAACTTCTATATTTACCAAGATTAAAAACATACTGCGCTGATTTCCATTGAAATTTGTAAGGATAACTTTTAACATGATTACATGAAATCTATGAAATTTTGTAGTTCCGAGTATGGTGAGAACCATGAATGTTGTAGTTACTAGAATTACATTATAACTATTAAACTTGGTAGTTACCAGAATTAGGTTAAAATGTAAACATTGTAGTTAACAGAATTGTGTGAATACCATAAATTCTGTAGTTACCAGGATTACAGCAAAACTAATACATTTGGTAATTATCGGGATCATGTGAAAAATGTAAATGTGCAGTTACCAGGATTGTGTGATGACTAGTAAATGTATGGATAAACATTTTGTAGTTACCAGGATGACATGAAAACTATGAAATTTGGTAGTTACCAGGATTACATGAGGACTATGAAACTTGGTAGTTACCAGGATTACATGAAAACCAAGAAATGTTGTAATTACCAGGATATGAAAACTAATAAACTTGGTAGTTACCAGGAATATGTGAAAACTATGATATTTGGTAATTAACAGGATTACATTAAAACTATGATATTTGGTATTTACCAGGATTACATGAAAACTATGAAATTTAGTAATTGCCAGGATGTGAAAAATGTAAATGTGCAGTTACCCAAATTGTGTGATAATTAGTAAATGGATAGATACACATTTTGTAGTTACCGGGATGACGTGAAAACTATGAAATTTGGTAGTTACCAGGATTACATGAAAACTATGAAATTTAGTAGTTACCAGGATTATATAAAAACTAGGAAACTTGGTAGTTACCAGGATTACATGAAAACTATGAAATTTAGTAGTTACCAGTATTATATAAAAACTAGGAAACTTGGTAGTTACCGGGATTACATGAAAACTATGGTATTTGGTAATTAACAGGATTACATGAAAACTATGAAATTTAGTGGTTACCAGTATTATATAAAAACTAGGAAACTTGGTAGTTACCGGGATTATATAAAAACTAGGAAACTTGGTAGTTACCGGGATTACATGAAAACTATGGTATTTGGTAATTAACAGGATTACATGAAAACTATGAAATTTAGTAATTGCCAGGATAATGTGAAAAATGTAAATGTGCAGTTACCCAAATTGTGTGATAATTAGTAAATGGATAGATATACATTTTGTACTTACCAGGATGACATGAAAACAATGAAATTTAGTAGTTACCAGGATTATATGAAAACTATGAAACTTGGTAGTTACCAGTATGGTATTTGGTTATTAACAGGATTACATGAAAACTATGATATTTGGTAGTAACCAGGATTACATGAAAACTATGAAATTTAGTATTTACAAGGATAATGTGAAAAATGTCAAATGTGCAGTTACCCAAATTGTGTGATAATTAGTAAATGGATAGATGTACCGTATTTTTCGGACTATAAATCGCAGTTTTTTTCATAGTTCGGCCAGGCGTGTGACCCTGGAGCGACTTATGTGTGAAATTATTAACACATTACCGTAAAATATGAAATTTATTTTAAATTCCCTTCCAAATGTCTATTCTTGGTGTTGTGTTTTTTCGAATAAATTTCCCCCAAAAATGAGACTTATACTCCAGTGCGACTTATATATGTTTTTTCCCTTCTTTATTATGCATTTTCGGCAGGTGCGACTTATACTCCGAAAAATACGGTACATTTTGTAGTTACCGGGATGACATGAAAACAATGAAATTTGGTAGTTACCAGGATTACATGAAAACTATGAAATTTAGTAGTTACCAAGATTGTATAAAAACAATGAAACTTGGTAGTTACCAGGATTACATGAAAACTACGATAGTTGGTAGTTACCAGAATGACATGAAAACTATGAAACTTGGTGGTTACAGGATTACATAAAAGCTATTAAATGTGGTAATTAACAGGATTACATTTGGTAGTTACCGAAATGACATGAAACCTGTGAAATTTGATAGTTAGGATGACATGAAAACTATATAATGTTGTAGTTATCATGATGACATGAAAACTGTGAACTTTGGTAGTTACCAGGAACACATGAGAACTATGAAACTTGGAAAATGATATCGTCCCTGAATCACATCAGAAACCACACATTTTGTGTCAAATCAAAGTTAAAACAAATCTTTACACCCTAATCGCAAAATTTTTTTTAGTTTCTCCCAAACTTTCAAGAATTAAAAACTAAGAAATGCTACAAACCAATTTATCAGAATTACTTAAAAATGAATATTGTGAAAGGCTGGTGCAGTAGTGCACGGGTCAAAGAAGATGGATGAAAAATGTGTTTTTTTTGTTCACACTGTGAGGTAAAATATATTTCAATAGTTGAATTAATTGTAAAAAAAAAAAAATGCTGCATGAATCTTGACAACAAACAATTGAGTCATACAAAGTCTGGTCTGTGCAGAGGTCGACTAATAATCTCTCAAGTAGTTTGGCCATGCATTTGTTTCCGGATGCAACAAAGCAACATATAAGAAAACAAGCTCAAGATGACATTATTTATTGCATAAAGCAGTCCAGTTGAAAGATGTTGGTAATGAAAGGAATGCCGCAGGTGTCATAAACAAGCATCCGTCCTAAACACTTTACTGTCCTGTCAGTTCCATTAGCAAATATAAGGGACTCATTTTATAAAATCCATACAAATATACTTTGATGTCAGTAGCATGGTACAACTCTTATTGTTATAGCAATGGCAGACGTTCCTGCACAATACATTGAAGTCATCTTTTATCACTTTGAGAAGATTCATGTGGAGAGATTGAGAGGAGGTTTGTCTCAGGTAAACAAGATAAGTCCTCTGGGCTGACAAAGTTACATTTTATGACAAAACCGACTGGGCGCTTATCGTTTAGGAACTGATACAAGGTGTGATGGCCGACCTCCCTCTCCTGCTTGTTTGCCTTTAACGGAACAAGTCAACATTTTGGTCAAAAGCTAATGTTTTGTTTGGCTCGGTGCGAATACTCAGCAATCATATGAACAAAACAAATAAGCATATCTTCCAAAATGTTTATTTGTTCCTTGAAGTGCTTTGTTGAAACAAAACATTAGCGATGATTGTGCAGGCTTACATTTCAAGTACAGTACACTTGAGGTTTTATTGAGTAACAATAGATTCTGTGTTGTACTGCTAACTGTGCAAAGTCACGGCAAAATGATCACAGCACTCTCAGAAACACAACACTCTCCCTATTGAGAGAATCAAACTGGTAATACTGGTTTTCTGCTGACCTGAGTATGAAATGGTGCTCTTATATCCCCCTTTGGTGATCTACAAAAAACTATTTTTTTGAAGACCCCAGCAGCAATAAGAAGGTAATCCAGTGAATGATAGATTAAAGGCAAGGAGCGTCTAATTTGTGCATCATTTGGCAAGTCAGCTGTAAGGTCACATGTCAGTATGCAGTATGATGGATGGACATTGGACTAAATCCCTCTAATTAAATCTATTAATTTCTATATTATCATTGTGACGCTAGAATACTTTTCTGAATTGTCTGAACTTCTGTTTCTAAACAAGGTTTTTACTGCGCAGAATGGCGACTCGTCCAGGGTGTACACTGCCTTCCGCCCGATTGTAGCTGAGATAGGCTGCAGCGCCCCCCGCGACCCCAAAGGGAATAAGGGGTAGAAAATGGATGGAATAATAAAACAAGGGGGATTGTGTCTATGCTGCAGTTCAGGGGTGGTGTTCAAACTTTTTTAACAAAAATTGAAGGATGAGAATAATATTAACCACATATAATAAACCCAATCAAATTAAGGGCAAAATATCTTCAAGACACCAAACATAACAATTAATCGCAACCTTTCATCCTTTGGGATTTTTAGCATAGCCCCAATTTTCTGTCATGATGTGCGAATGCAGGCCATATTTAACTTTTAACAATGTGCCATAGGTAAAAAACAACTATGAGCCTATAGCCAAGGTTTTGGATACCTCAAATGGAGTCATTATGATATAAGACTGTATCTACTGGTTGCCGTCAAATGTCGAGTATATCACTCTATTTTTCCTCCATTGCTGCATGTGATTACAATTCCACAGGGTACACATTATAAAATGATCCATTATTACCATTCCTCACCCTAAAGCAGTCTACAGTTGTTTTTGTACATTGCCTTTGAGAACGAGACCCAAAAACAAACCCCGCCCATGGTGAAAGCTTTGTGCCTGAACAAGCAGAACTGAGGCACAGCATAGAGTAGAAAAATAATGTTCTGCAAATATGATTCAAATACGCTTTTTTTCCTTGTCTGTTGTGATTTTGCAGCATGTTTTTGAAAAAATAGATGGGAGGTATTTTGTTTGCTGCGACTCTAAGGTGTTTTTGTTCAGTACCTTATGCCACCTAGTGGGATTTTTTTGAACTGCGGGAGGCAGAAGCTAATGGTGTCTTACGTAATATCATCAGTAGGCATGTTAACTAGCTTCTTCCTGCTTAAGAGTTCAGACAAATCAAAACTCACAATAGTAGCCTTAACATTGGGAGGAGGAAATATGCTTACTTTGGAAATGATATGAGAAGGAATGCATATTCAGGGAAGAATCGAAGGAGTGTAAAGAGGCAAGACGGGGAAACATCAGGGTACCTTCTTGCCTGCTTGTCTCTGTTCCATCACTCACATTCATTCTCCTGAAGGACATTAAACATGTTGACGGTGACGCCAGGTGTGGTATCTTCCTTTCGCTTTGCCTGTTTAAACCCTTCGTCTTCGTCGCCGTCATCGTCGTCATCCGCGTCCCGGTCTCTCTCTTCCTCGGGCTCAGTGCTGGATTCACCGTCATCTTCATCGTCCCTCTTTCCAGTGGTGTCCTCCTCAGATGTCCTTCCCTGGAGGGCGAGGATGTCAGGGATGTCGGTGTGGCTTTCCCAGTGATCTGTAAAGATGACACACATACCAAATTAAATATATGTTACAACACCTCCTTTCGATTAATCGCAGTCAGCTAAAGGTGCAAATAACAAGTGGAGTTTCTGTTTAGCACCAGGGTCAAAAACAGTGGCAGTAACACCTGTGGTCGCAGGTAAACCTAGAAACTTCATAGGATGGCACTAACTGTATTATCTAACTAAAACGTTGGTTGCGCCAGCTGTCGATGTGATTGTCATGTATGTTACACTGGTTGTTTATAATGTATGTCATGTATGTTACACTGGCTGTTTATAATGTATGTCATGTATGTTACACTGGCTGTTTATAATGTATGTCATGTATGTTACACTGGTTGTTTATAATGTATGTCATGTATGTTACACTGGCTGTTTATAATGTATGTCATGTATGTTACACTGGCTGTTTATAATGTATGTCATGTATGTTACACTGGCTGTTTATAATGTATGTTACACTGGCTGTTTATAATGTATGTCATGTATGTTATACTGGCTGTTTATAATGTATGTCATGTATGTTACACTGGCTGTTTATAATGTATGTCATGTATGTTACACTGGCTGTTTATAATGTATGTTACACTGGCTGTTTATAATGTATGTCATGTATGTTACACTGGCTGTTTATAATGTATGTCATGTATGTTACACTGGCTGTTTATAATGTATGTTACACTGGCTGTTTATAATGTATGTTACACTGGCTGTTTATAATGTATGTCATGTATGTTACACTGGCTGTTTATAATGTATGTCATGTATGTTACACTGGCTGTTTATAATGTATGTTACACTGGCTGTTTATAATGTATGTCATGTATGTTACACTGGCTGTTTATAATGTATGTCATGTATGTTACACTGGCTGTTTATAATGTATGTCATGTATGTTACACTGGCTGTTTATAATGTATGTTACACTGGCTGTTTATAATGCATGTTACACTGGCTGTTTATAATGTATGTCATGTATGTTACACTGGCTGTTTATAATGTATGTCATGTATGTTACACTGGCTGTTTATAATGTATGTCATGTATGTTACACTGGCTGTTTATAATGTATGTCATGTATGTTACATTGGCTGTTTATAATGTATGTCATGTATGTTACACTGGCTGTTTATAATGTATGTCATGTATGTTACACTGGCTGTTTATAATGTATGTCATGTATGTTACACTGGTTGTTTATAATGTATGTCATGTATGTTACACTGGCTGTTTATAATGTATGTCATGTATGTTACACTGGTTGTTTATAATGTATGTCATGTATGTTACACTGGCTGTTTATAATGTATGTCATGTATGTTACACTGGTTGTTTATAATGTATGTCATGTATGTTACACTGGCTGTTTATAATTTATGTCATGTATGTTACACTGGCTGTTTATAATGTATGTCATGTATGTTACACTGGTTGTTTATAATGTATGTCATGTATGTTACACTGGCTGTTTATAATGTATGTCATGTATGTTACACTGGCTGTTTATAATGTATGTCATGTATGTTACACTGGCTGTTTATAATGTATGTCATGTATGTTACACTGGCTGTTTATAATGTATGTCATGTATGTTACACTGGCTGTTTATAATGTATGTTACACTGGCTGTTTATAATGTATGTCATGTATGTTATACTGGCTGTTTATAATGTATGTCATGTATGTTACACTGGCTGTTTATAATGTATGTCATGTATGTTACACTGGCTGTTTATAATGTATGTTACACTGGCTGTTTATAATGTATGTCATGTATGTTACACTGGCTGTTTATAATGTATGTCATGTATGTTACACTGGCTGTTTATAATGTATGTTACACTGGCTGTTTATAATGTATGTTACACTGGCTGTTTATAATGTATGTCATGTATGTTACACTGGCTGTTTATAATGTATGTCATGTATGTTACACTGGCTGTTTATAATGTATGTTACACTGGCTGTTTATAATGTATGTCATGTATGTTACACTGGCTGTTTATAATGTATGTCATGTATGTTACACTGGCTGTTTATAATGTATGTCATGTATGTTACACTGGCTGTTTATAATGTATGTTACACTGGCTGTTTATAATGCATGTTACACTGGCTGTTTATAATGTATGTCATGTATGTTACACTGGCTGTTTATAATGTATGTCATGTATGTTACACTGGCTGTTTATAATGTATGTCATGTATGTTACACTGGCTGTTTATAATGTATGTCATGTATGTTACATTGGCTGTTTATAATGTATGTCATGTATGTTACACTGGCTGTTTATAATGTATGTCATGTATGTTACACTGGCTGTTTATAATGTATGTCATGTATGTTACACTGGTTGTTTATAATGTATGTCATGTATGTTACACTGGCTGTTTATAATGTATGTCATGTATGTTACACTGGTTGTTTATAATGTATGTCATGTATGTTACACTGGCTGTTTATAATGTATGTCATGTATGTTACACTGGTTGTTTATAATGTATGTCATGTATGTTACACTGGCTGTTTATAATTTATGTCATGTATGTTACACTGGCTGTTTATAATGTATGTCATGTATGTTACACTGGTTGTTTATAATGTATGTCATGTATGTTACACTGGCTGTTTATAATGTATGTCATGTATGTTACACTGGCTGTTTATAATGTATGTCATGTATGTTACACTGGTTGTTTATAATGTTTGTCATGTATGTTACACTGGCTGTTTATAATGTATGTCATGTATGTTACACTGGCTGTTTATAATGTATGTCATGTATGTTACACTGGCTGTTTATAATGTATGTTACACTGGCTGTTTATAATGTATGTTACACTGGTTGTTTATAATGTATGTCATGTATGTTACACTGGCTGTTTATAATGTATGTCATGTATGTTACACTGGCTGTTTATAATGTATGTCATGTATGTTACACTGGTTGTTTATAATGTATGTCATGTATGTTACACTGGCTGTTTATAATGTATGTCATGTATGTTACACTGGCTGTTTATAATGTATGTCATGTATGTTACACTGGCTGTTTATAATGTATGTCATGTATGTTACACTGGCTGTTTATAATGTATGTCATGTATGTTACACTGGCTGTTTATAATGTATGTCATGTATGTTACACTGGCTGTTTATAATGTATGTCATGTATGTTACACTGGCTGTTTATAATGTATGTCATGTATGTTACACTGGCTGTTTATAATGTATGTCATGTATGTTACACTGGCTGTTTATAATGTATGTCATGTATGTTACACTGGCTGTTTATAATGTATGTCATGTATGTTACACTGGCTGTTTATAATGTATGTCATGTATGTTACACTGGCTGTTTATAATGTATGTTACACTGGCTGTTTATAATGTATGCCATGTATGTTACACTGGCTGTTTATAATGTATGTCATGTATGTTACACTGGCTGTTTATAATGTATGTCATGTATGTTACACTGGCTGTTTATAATGTATGTCATGTATGTTACACTGGCTGTTTATAACGAACTGGTCAGCGCTATTAATGCTGGCTAAGTAGTTTGGTCCTAACTGGTCTTACAACATTGGTTCTGTCGGTGATGTATTGTACTATATACCGTATTTTCTGGACTATAAGCCGCTACTTTTTGCCAAGGCTTTGAACCCTGCGGCTTATAAAACAGTGCGCCTAATTTTGCCATAATGTTTTGTATTCAACAAATAGTTTTCGTACACCACCAACACAGACACTGAAAATATGTGTTATTTTTTGTCCTATGGTGCCATCTTTTGGACAAATTCTCTAACTGCAGGTGTTGCGGGTTGAAAATGTACTTCCTGTTTCGTGCCTTGAACTGGAAGTCTAACCTTCACCTTAGCGATTCTGCTCGAAAGGATTCTTCATTCATCACTACAAGCAGTGTTGGTAAGTTTTACAACGTAACTAAAACAATTCCTCCGGACTAAACCGTCCATTTGTGATGTCTGTGGGAGTGTTTTCATGCATTTTATTACGTGCTATTACAATGTGATCAAGCTTGTGTAGTTATTTAATTCATTTACCATGAATTGATTAACGTGGACCCCGACTTAAAAAAGTTCAAAAACGTATTCACGTGTTACCATTTAATGGTTAACTGTACGGAATATATACTGTATTGTGCAATCTACTAATGTTTCAATCAATCAATCAAAAGCATTAGCGAATATGCTGCAACGTTACAAGTGTCTGCTAAAATTATTAACTTACACATTGTTTTTGCATTGTTTCAGTTTTGTACATTCACCAAAATGTCACCGGGGAGTTATTTAGTCTATTTAGCTGATTGGGGGCTTGCTTCCACAAGTAGTGGGTCCATGACGATGACTTCTATTTTATTTGATCAGCTGTTTTACTGCCTTGTTACAGGCACTGTTTGGAAACAATTAGGGTAAGTAAATAATCATTTACAAAATTTATCATAGCGGTATATATCTGCAGCTTATGGTCCGGTGTGACTATATATTTTTTCTTCTAAAATGTGGTGGGTGCGACTTAAATACTGGTGCGCTCTATAGCCCAGAAAATACAATACTTATAGACTACCTTTTGCTATCAGCTCTCTTGTAAACTCCAATTCCTAATTTAGGTGTTTATTTTACAGCTGAAAAGAAAAAAGGCTAATACCTCTCAAGCAACTGTAGCCGCGCGGTCTGAGGCAAAGGCAGAGTCGGCCGTCAGTGGTTAATCTCAGGAGGCTGTTGGCTGCTCGGTACACATCATTCCGAGCGGCTTTGGCCGTCTTGTAGCCCCTTCTCTCGGCCCAAGCTGGAAATCAATATAGAACATCAAAAAACATGTTTGTGTAATGTAAACAAATGTGGCACGTTATGGCAATATCGTTTCTAGTTTCTACTTTACCCTCGCAAACATCCCAGGCGGTCCAGGAGGGCTCCACAGAAGTCTGGTCTCCTTGGGTGGTAAAATCTTGCAAATTGGGATGTTTGAGCTTCAGCACGGAGAGGAAAGGGGTTCTTTCACACAGATAACCGATTGAGCTGTAAGGCTCCTGGAGCTGGGACACCGGGTAGATTCCGGCTAGGATCTAGGGAGGACAAAATGAGATGTTCCATTCATCCTTTTTGTCTATTTTTAAGTTTGTAGGTCACTGATGTTGCACTTGCTATGAACAATGTCGGCCGGAGCCTTTCGTAAAATGTTCCACGAATTTAGAACATAGAATTGTCTAAAATGTCATCCTAAAATAAATAATCTTGTTGCTGAAGCTAACATGCTGTTTAGTTGATTAAGAGCTGTGTTGTAATGAACTTTGACAGAGGACAACTTGTACCTGTAACTGTTTATCCACACAGGAGGGGAAGACGAGTCCAGGGCAGTCACAAAGTTTGACTGTGGGGGTGAGGTAGTAGGTCTGGAAGTATTTGGTGTGGCCTGGGGTCCGGGACACGCTTACCACCTTCCTCCCTACCAGACTATTGATAACAGATGACTTGCCCACATTTGGAAAGCCTACAAAAAACAGGTGAATATGACGCCATCATGAATTTGCATGGATGCCTAGATTTTCTTCAAAATCCTTAGGTGAAACAAGCCAATATATGTTTTTCTCTTTTTTATGCATTCTCCCTCGTAAATAAACGCCAGCGAAAGTCAGCTGACAATGGAGGTAATGGAATTTGATCTATACAGTCTATAAAGCAGTTTTAAAAACCTCCAACATGTTCTATACACACTGTAACGACAGTATATATGTAATATAGTGACAGGCACGTTCATAATAAAATGCAATATTTATGTATTTTGGTCATTTTAAGCATACGGCAGCGCATTCATTTCACAGACGCATCACAACGTTTGCTTTTTCCTTCAACAACAACTACTACTCGTGGCAAACTTCATGAGAGACAACATCGACTACCTTTGGACAAATGACGATCCAGAACCTTATCGTTTTAAGCCTAAATATAAGGAGGATGAGCTAAGTGTTTCAGAAACTACAAACATAATCAAACCCCGTTTCCATACGAGTTGGGAAATTGTGTTAGATGTAAATATAAACGTAATACAATGATTTGCAAATCATTTTCAACCCATATTCAGTTGAATATGCTACAAAGACAACATATTTGATGTTGAAAGTGATAATCATTAACTTTAGAATTTGATGCCAGCAACACGTGACACAGAAGTTGGGAAAGGTGGCAAATACTGATAAAGTTGAGGAATGCTCATCAAACACTTATTTGGAACATCCCACAGGTGTGCAGGCTAATTGGGAACAGGTGGGTGCCATGATTGGCTATAAAAGCAGATTGCATGAAATGCTCAGTCATTCACAAACAAGGATGGGGTGAGGATCACCACTTTGTAAACAAATTGTTGAACAGTTTTAGAACATTTCTCAACGAGCTATTGCAAGGAATTTAGGGATTTTACCATCTATGGTCCGTAAAATCATCAAAAGGTTCAGAGAATCTGGAGAAATCACTGCACGTAAGCGATGATATTACGGACCTTTGATCCCTCAGGCAGTACTGCATCAAAAACCGACATCAGTGTGTAAAGGATATCACCACATGGGCTCAGGAACACTTCATAAAACCACTGTCAGTAACTACAGTTGGTCGCTACATCTGTAAGTGCAAGTTAAAACTCGACAATTCAAATCGGAAGCCATTCATCAACAACACCCAGGAACGCCGCCGGCTTCGCTGGGCCCGAGCTCAAAGAGGAAAATAACCATCCGGATTGTTGTAGGCGCAAAGTTGAAAACCCAGCATCTGTGATGGTATGGGGGTGCATTAGTGCCCAAGGCATGGGTAACTTACACATCTGTGAAGGCACCATTAATGCTGAAAGGTCCATACAGGTTTTGGAGCAACATATGTTGTCATCCAAGCAACGTTATTGTGGAAGCCCCTGCTTATTTCAGCAAAACAATGCCAAGCCACGTGTTAAAACAGCGTGGCTTTGTAGTAAAAGACTGCGGGTACTTTCCTGGCCCGCCTGCAGTCCAGACCTGTCTCCCATCGAAAATGTGTGGTTCATTATGAAGCGTAAAATATGACAACAAGACCCCGGACTGTTGAACAACTTAAGCTGTACGTCAAGCAACAATGGTAAAGAATTCTACTTTCAAAGCTTCAACAATTAGTTGCCTCAGTTCCCAAACGTTTATTGAGTGTTGTTAAAACCAAATGTGATGTAACACAGTGGTGAACATGCCCTTTCCCAACTACTTTGGCACGTGTTGCAGCCATGAAATTCTAAGTTAATTATTATTTGCAAAAAAAAAAAAAAGTTTGAGTTTGAACATCAAATATGTTGTCTTTGTAGCATATTCAACTGAATATGGCTTGAAAAGGATTTGCAAATCATTGTATTCTGTTTATATTTACATCTAACACAATTTCCCAACTCATATGGAAACAGGGTTTGTAACAATCACTTACTGTACAATGTCTACTCTCTGTGTGATGTCAACTGATGGGATGTTCATATCTTCCCGTTAAGATGAAGAAGATTGTGTATTTCTTGCCATCTCCGGGTCTAAGTTGAATGGCAAAGTTGAACAACTTCTCAATTTATGTCCAAAACCCATAAAAGTGAGAGGCATGATTAATAATCTAGAATTAACTTTCGCCATCTCAGAGGCAATGCAGCAGTTTACAGGCTAAGTACGTCAATAACTGCATAAGCTGGTCACCTCTCTGTGTTTACGGCGCCGTTAAAAGTAGTTAATCGGCGTTTGCGCTTATAATAACAATATCTCTAATACTTGGTTAATATTCAGGTCACAACACATAAATGGAGTATTGTTTGATTACTCTCATTAGCTTCATTGTTAGCTACCGTGCACTTGTGTTACAAATGCATTAAGAAAATAAAGACTTATGTGTTCTTGTCTCACACAGAGATTATGAATGACAGGCAGAGTTCCTCCAAAAGTGCAGTTCCGCTTCAAATAGTTTTAACATAACAACCCACATTTTTAGGGTGTGGTGGCTTTTATTTTGCCATGGTGGGCCGCCACAATCAATTACACGTCGGGATAAACCATGTGTCCTGTAACTAAGTGGGTGTGATGCGGACCTATGCAACCCAGAGTGAGAACACCATCCTTGTAGAGCTCATGTGATGGGTTGCTCATCTCCATGGCGCTATCGCTTTGATGCTCCACCAGTACGGACTCGGCGTCCTCGTCCAGCCCATCCCCATCTAGTTGCTCGGCAACAGCATTGGCCTGGATCTTCTGCTCCCAGCTGGACAGGTCGACTGCATGCGGAGAAGATGACGACATGACAGGATCCCGCAGGCATGCTAATAGATGTTTAGCCAATGCTAACCTCTGCCTGCTGTGATGTCCTGACATGCCTTGAGGATCTCTGTGGGACCACCAGCCTGGCTCCAGTCAGCCTTCCGCCTCATTCGCCTTTTCTGAAGCACTGTTAGCCAACAGACACACATATAATTCTTACTATTTACAGTCACCCACACCACATGCGTACCTGTGCTGTAGGCCTGTCCGCGGTGGGAGGTGAAGCAGGCAATGTGCAGCTGGGGGAACTGTGAGGTCATGTAATGTTTCCATGCGATCACCAGCGGAGGAGGACACAGGTCCACTTTGTTCAACACCAGCACCACCTGCTTCTTCAGCTCACCTGTGAGGCAGTTGTACACCTCTGGGGGGAACTGCACCACCTGTTGGGTACATAAACAGAAGGATCATTCTTTAACGGGTGCTAATCACGGGATGTTAAGGAGGAGACACACTTTGGCAAACCTGCACAAAAAACTGACCCAAACAATGCCTTTACAAAAATGATGAAGCTGGTTTCCTAAACAATATGTGTTATTATGCAGAGGTTTGCAGTGACGTACAAGTGCACAAATCATACTGAGAGGTGTGCCTATAATCACTTTTACACTGCCTGTTTAAAGGCCTACTGAAAGCCACTACTAGCGACCACGCAGTCTGATAGTTTATATATCAATGATGAAATATTAACATTGCAACACATGCCAATACGGCCGCTTTAGTTTACTAAATTGCAGTTTAAAATTTCCCGAGAGGTATCCTGTTGAAAACGTTGCGAAATAATGACGCTTATGTTGATGCGTGCGTGTGACGTTATTGGTTGAAGCGGACATTTTATCCCAGCACCACTCACGGCTAAACGTCCATCCATCCATCCATTTTCTACCGCTTATTCCCTTTCGGGGTCGCGGGGGGCGGTGGCGCCTATCACAGCTACAATCGGGCGGAAGGCGGGGTACACCCTGGACAAGTCGCCACCTCATCGCAGGGCCAACACAGATAGACAGACAACATTCACACACTAGGGCCAATTTAGTGTTGCCAATCAACCTATCCCCAGGTGCATGTCTTTGGAGGTGGGAGGAAGCCGGAGTACCCGGAGGGAACCCACGCATTCACGGGGAGAACATGCAAACTCCACACAGAAAGATCCCGAGCCTGGATTTGAACCCAGGACTGCAGGAACTTCTTATTGTGAGGCAGACGCACTAACCCCTCTGCCACCGTGAAGCCCCGGCTAAAAGTCGTCTGTTTAAATCGCATAATTACACAGTATTTTGGACATCTGTGTTGCTGAATCTTTTGCAATGTGTTCAATTAATAATGGAGACTACAAAGAAGAATGCTGTTGGTGGAAAGCGGTGGATTGCAGCTGCCTTTAGCAACACAAACACAGCCGGTGTTTCTTTGATTGTTGTGAAGCTTTAATATGGAACAGAGCGGTCAAGCGAACATGTTTCTCTACCACATGTCAACCGGCAGGTTTCGGTGAGAAAATTGTGGTAATAAGTCGGCTCTTACCGGAGACATGAGCGGAGCTTGTGTCCTCCTGCAGCTGTCAAAGAGGCAGCTGCGACTTTCTTGGCTCATCCATGGCTTCACTCAGAGACACTAGTGGTCACCACAGCCCTCCGACTTTAAGGTATGACTTTATAATCTCACTAAAACACTAGTAACACAATAAGCAGATAAGGGATTTTCCAGAATTATCCTAGTAAATGTGTCTAATGATGAATCGCTCCCACTGCTGTCGCCTTTTTTTATTTTTTATTTACTTTTTTCTAATGCTTCACTGTAACTTTCCTCATCCACGAATCTTTCATCCTCGCTTAAATCAATGAGGAAATTGTCGCTTTCTCGGTCCGAATCGCTCTAGCTGCTGGTGGCTATGATTATAAACAATGTGAGGAGCCCTACAACTCGTGAAGTCACGTGCACATCGTCTGCTACTTCCGGTACAGGCAAGCCTTTTTTTATTAGCGACCAAAAGTTACAAACTTTAATCGTGGATGTTCTCTACTAAATCCTTTCAGCAAAAATATGTCAATATGGCGAAGTGATCAAGTATGACACATAGAATGGACCTGCTATCCCCGTTTGAATAAGAACATGTAATTTCAGTAGGCCTTTAAGCCTGGATTTATCTGTGTGTTTCTTTTTCTGTTTTGCATGAGCGGCATCGACACAGTATTTTTGGGGGGTTGGGTAGGAGTTTATCCAACAATATTCCACCTTCAGATGTAGTAAAAACAGCCGCTTTTACCTATCCACCAGAGTTTTAATATGGGTTATGGGTGCCTTTTACACATAATAATGCCGCCATTGTGTGCCTGCACCTAGAAACCTGATGATGCCAGTGCAGGTGTCTAGTCTGACGTATAAAATACTCCAACTGTGACAATTGCTTTCAACACAACGAAAACGCCATTACAGCTATGATAGGGGTCTCTTCAGGTTTCAACAAGCCAAATGTAAAAATGTTTTAAGAACATGATAAAAAAAACATTCAGGATCAATTACACATCCCTACTAACAGAAAAATACAAGTCGATTCTTGTATAGCTGGGAAGGGGTTTTTGGCATCTTTTGACACAGACTTTTTTTATTGTCATTCCATTCATTGTTGCCCTTGTTGGTGAGTGCACATCTGGGTCCTGACCACATAATATGTTTAAGACATTTCATAATCATACCTCAGAGATTCTTTAAATCTTGAAAGCATTTAAGACATTTTGACATTTAAAGGGGAACTGCACTATTTTTTTTAATTTTGCCTATCATTTACAATCCTTATGTAAGACAAGAACACATACGATGCGATCAAAAGTCTGCTGACAATGGAGCAGATGGCAGTTGCTCTATTCTGCCTATAAAGCCCTTAAAAACATCCAAACACCTCCATTAAGGTTTTATATACATCCTTAAGTATATGTGGGTATACATTGTAGTTAGTTATGGGCACGTTTCCATTGACGTGTAATATTTACATATTTTGCCAATTTTAAGCATACGCTGTGCATTTATTTAAAAAGTTCCCTTCTTTCTTCAATTACATCACTGATTACTGCTTACTGCAGACATCATGACAGCAAAAAAACATAATAAACCATCACTTACTGTACAATGGCTGCTGTATTTAGGCAGACTGATATTCCTGTTATAGATGATGAATGACTCACAATCTTCGCAAAGAAAAGGGGTTTGGAACCAAAGGTCTAAAATGACCAACTTGTTGGATGATTTCCTCATCCTTCTATCAAAGCGAGAGGCCTAATTCATGATCTAAAATAAACTTCCACAAGGTCTGACACGAAAAGCAGCTCTCCAGCCGACGATGTCAACATAACCACACAAAACTGTGAACACGGCGCTGCTATAAATAGTTTGTCCACATTAGCATTGTAATAATAACATCACTAACTTTCGGTTAAAATTCAAGCCACGAAACATAAATGGGTTTTGGATGGTTATCTATTGGGTTTTATGGGCGGAATAGAGGACCTCCAATTGGCTGCCTGTAAGCAGACTTTTAATTTATGTTTATTTCTGACTTAGAATGCATTAGAAAAATAGATCCTTCATTTTATCTTTCATAATCCATCCATCCAGTTTCTACAGCTTGTCCTGTTCGGCGTCGCGGGGGGCGCTGGAGCCTATCTCAGCTGCACGTGGGCGGAAGGCAGAGTACACCCTGGACAAGTCGCCACCTCATCACAGGGCCAACACAGATAGACAGACAACATTCACACACTAGGGACCATTTAGTGTTGCCAATCAACCTATCCCCAGGTGCATGTCCTTGGAGGTGGGAGGAAGCCAGAGTAGAACCCACGCAGTCACGGGGAGAACATGCAATCTCCACACAGAGAGATCCAGAGCCCGGGATTGAACTCTGGCCGACTTAGGACCTTCGTATTGTGAGGCAGACGCACTAACTTCTGTGCCACCTAATGATTGTGAAAATTCCCCAAAAAAGTGCAGTTACCTTTGAGACATTTTTTGGATTTGAAGACTTTTTAAGAACCCACAAAAACCCTGCTGATATAATTTCTGGAAAATGAATCTTCCCTCCAATTCCGTGTCAGTGCCATTTATCCAGAACAATAACATGGTAAAAAGGTGAGCTTTTATCGGAAGTGTAATGGGGATGACGTCCGTAGAAATGGCGAGTCTAATCTTCTGTATAAAAGGTTCTGTGTAAAAGGCACAGGCAGCTTATTGCAAGATCTTGTGTTATAGATCTGATGTGTATATTTTTTTAGAACCACAAAGTAGTCTTAGGACTTTCAAACACAGCTGCGTGTTATTGTATCTACCTCTGCATGCACTTTAAAAACTTGCTACCCAGCTGTTGCGTGTGAAATGTACAAATGATCAAAATGCTGTGCTGTTGTTTACAATGAACTCATCAGCAATATTAATGCTGGCTAAGCACTTTAATAATATTATAACATTGGTTCTGTTGTGTATCCTTATTGATAATGGGACTGAATTTTTGACAAAGCTCTTGTATTTAATCTCACTATCAATCAATCAATCAATCAATGTTTATTTATGTAGCCCTAAATCACAAGTGTCTCAAAGGGCTGCACAAGCCACAACGACATCCGCGGTCCCAGTGGGACCTCCATGAGAATGACTATGAGAAACCTTGGAGAGGACAGCAAATATGGGTAAACCCCCCCTCGAGGGGAGACCGGATGCAATGGATGTCGAGTGGGTCTGACCACAGTAGACCAGGGGTGTCAAACTCATTTTAGCTAAAGGGCCTCAAGTTCAAAAATCTGTGCACACACGGTCGGACTATTAAAATCATGGCATTAAAACCAAAAAATAAAAACAACTTCAAATTGTTTTTCTTTGTCTTACTTTGACCAAAAATAGAAAAAACACATTCTGAAAATTACAATAAAAATATAGAAAAAAATACCGGCAGTGGTAAAGTTTAGATCCATGAAGGAAAGAAGAAAGTGAATGAATGTTTATAACTGAATACATTTACATATGCATAAACATTTTTTCTTTTGTATTATTTTATTTTATGAATTAAATAACATTTATGACAACCTTTTTCCAAAACACAATATAGAATGTGAGACAAAACAGGATAATGCATATATCTATCATTTGTTTTCAAAACAGTTACAAAAAAGTGGGAGCCCAAAAATGTTTGACTTGATGGGGTCCCTGGGACCACATTTTGAAAATTCCTAGCACCAACACTGATGGAGTATTGGTGCGTGCAAAACAGCATCAGGTGGCTGTGGCCTGTGGGCCGGTTCTAATACTAATCAAGTATCATCCCGGGGGCCATAGAGAATTCATTTGAGACCCTTGACTTTTGACACCCCTGTTCTACAACAACACAAAACGCGTTTGGGTTTGTAATGCACAACACAGCGACACAACACCAAGTTGTACTGACTAAATATTACCGCAGGCTTTGACTTTGACACATAGGCATTAGACTGTCTGGATTTTTGAGGGGGATTGTGCCCGGCCTGATCCACTGTCCTAGTTTTGGGTCATAAAAAAGGTAGTTACCGGATGCCTGATGTCCACGATGAGGAGGATGACGTCTGACATCTCTAACACTCGCCACAGCTGCCTCCATGTCTAAAGGACAACAAGAAAGTGAGGAAAAAGAAAGAAAATTAGTAAGTTCTCTTGCACATTTCGCCACATTAATATGAAAAACAATCCTTGAGGAGCTGCTGTAGTGCAGTAACTACTGCCATCTACTGGTACCTTCTTTATTTACATCCTTCACAACAAATGGCATTTAATGCTTTTGTCAAGCATATCCTACAATCTGTTATAGATTTGTGCCTAATCCAGGAAAAGGTGGAATAGACGGAGATAGCAGTAAAATATGCTACAGTGGAGATAATTCAAATATCATATGCTTCCTATGACAAAGCCAAGAGATTTAACAAAATCCTCATTGATGTACCTCCAGATTGTGCTCAAAGTGGCTGAGAGATCCAGGCGGGTTTCTGGAGTTCAGCTCATCCAAATACTGCCTGTAAGACTTCTCCTCTTTCCTCAGCAAGTCCTCGCGGCTCATCTTGTAGTTCCATGGCGGCCGGCGTGGGAAACCCAGGCCTGGAATAATCGAGTTATGTCGTGTCAAGAGAAGCACTTATTTATTCCCATTAACACACTCTTATTTTGAGGAGGTTGTCATGTGGACAGCATTAAAAAAACAGCATGACCTCGCTCTGGAGGGTAGATGTCATCGATGCCGATCTCCAGTTCTTTGTCTGAGACGGGCTGAATAATCTTCTCCTGGGCAATCTTCTTCCGCTTTTCCACATCCTCTTTGCTCTCCTTTTCAAAGTGCAGACGAAATCTTTAAAGAAGAACGATTTTAGGTTAAGTATTTGTAAAAGTCATTTAAATTTCAAAACAGACCCTTGCATACGTGAACCAGAGTAAACGTTTGTATTTAATCAAAATCTAATTAAATACTGTATGTCTTCATTTAGGGCTTCACGGTGGCAGAGGGGTTAGTGCGTCTGCCTCACAATACGAAGGTCCTGCAGTCCTGGGTTCAATCCCAGGCTCGGGATCTTTCTGTGTGGAGTTTGCATGTTCTCCCCGTGAATGCGTGGGTTCCCTCCGGGTACTCCGGCTTCCTCCCACTTCCAAAGACATGCACCTGGGGATAGGTTGATTGGCAACACTAAATGGTCCCTAGTGTGTGAATGTTGTCTGTCTATCTGTGTTGGCCCTGCGATGAGGTAGCGACTTGTCCAGGGTGTACCCCGCCTTCCACCCGATTGTACCTGAGATAGGCGCCAGCGCCCCCCGCGAGCCCATACAGGAATAAGCAGTAGAAAATGGATGGATGTCTTCATTTAGTTGCCACATGTTTTATTTACCCAACTACAGAGAGTACCTGGAATCTATTAGGGGCATTTAGGATTATGGGCTCTAGTTGTAAATAAATATTTTAAAATAATAATATTACATGATTCCAGAAATAAAGCCAAAGTATGCACTTAAAAAAAAAAAAAAAAACATCGTAAATTTGAGCTTTACAGATGCCATGTCTGCTGTGAAGGTGGCTTGTGTTGTGATCAGGATGCCGACCTACTAAGTAACATTATGGCATCTGTCAATTACAAAACATGCTATTTTTTACAGAAGGAGGCAAGGAGATGTCTCTTTGAGGTGTGACACTAATCTAATTTCTTCAGACACACCATTTTTGGAGGATAAGCAGTCATTGAAGCAGAGTAATATAACCTCCAACAGGTACAGTATATAATTAAAGTAATATATTTGTAAAACCTAAAAACTACAAGTACATTTGAGGAGGGTCTCTAGCTTTTCAAGGTTCAATACTAGACAAATGAAACCTGGATATTCTTTATAATTGTAGTACAGATGTACTCTCTGGAAATGAGACAACACACAGATGTTGTTGTTAAAATAGCTGGAAACACAAATGAATGGCGAGATAATTGCATCTTGCTGATAGTCCAGCACGATGGCCTGGGGCTGCACAAGTGCTGCCAGCACGATGGCTGTAGCTGCATGGCTGCACGAGAGAGCTGCAGTTCCCTGACAATTCTAAGTGACATCCCTTCCTCTTCAACATGATAAGGAGCCCAAACACACCTCTAAGATGACAAGTGTCTTGCTGAAGAAGCTGAATTTACTGCATGTACAGTACTTTAATGTCCCAGCATTTTCTTCCAGCCTAAATACAGTGTATGTGTATATTACTGGCATGTCATTACACCGGCCACTCACCTATTGGGATCATATCTGCCTTCTCTGCTGCCGGGCTGCTGGTTTAGTCTTCTGACATCTGTGGTTTCGCTGTCTGACGTGTCCGACTGGCGCTCTCCTCGCTCCACGCTGGCATTGCGGCTACTCGGCCCCGACCCTGATTCTCCTAAGGCAGACAAAAAAGGCAAAGTTTATACAACAGCGCCCCCACCATACCATCAGTCCTCAAACACACCCCGTTTATCCAAAATGGATCCTGTCCTGGAGAGTTTCTATTTTT